>NW_015091670.1:966817-998826 GCF_001431845.1 Calidris pugnax | reverse complement strand
GGGACGGGAGCTCCCATGGCAGCGCGCGGGGCGTGGGGGAGGGAGGCAGCTCTGCGCGCTGCCACCAAGAGCTGCAATTATACTGTCACGGCACAAAAGCACGAGTCGTGGGGAAGGCTGAGGCTCGGGAGTTGGGGCCGGGACCATCGCGGGGGCCACCTCCTGCCCCTCCTGCTGCTCCCCCCTGACACCGGTGAGCAGCTGCCCCTCGCTGCCCCTCGCTGCCCCTCGCTGCCCCTCGCTGCCCTCGCTGCCCCTCGCTGCCCCTCGCTGCCCCTGCCCTGAGCCCACGGAGCTGGACGGCCGCTCTTCCAGCGCGGGGTGCGGGGACCAGAGCTGAGTCCCCCATGCAGGACCCCGGGGAGGGGGGCCAGACCCCCGTTCCCCCCCAGCTGGGTCTCCCCTCTTCCTGCGGGTGATGGAGGCCTGTGTGGGACCGGCGTTTTCTGGCGGAATCCGCCCCTGTTGGGGTCTCTGATGCAGGCAGCGCCAGCAAAGCCTGAAGCTCCGGTTGCCATGGCAATGCCTGAGCGTTGAATCCAGCTTTGTCAGCCAGCGCGAGGAGGAGGAGGAGGCACCCCAAGTGAAGAGGAAGAGAGCCTTCAACTCGTCCCCGCTCCGGTGGGCTCATGGCATGCGGCGCCTGCGGGGCAGCCCCGCGGGCCGGCCCGGCTAGGCATCCCCTGGGGACCCCCCCGCGCCCCGGCAGGGCACTGCGCCGCCCCGGCACGGCCATGTGCCCCCGCTGCCCGGCACGCAGCCGGCCGCCTCCGGAGCTTCGCTAGGGCCGCCGGAGCCGGCCCGTCCTGGATCCGTCCGAGCGGCAGAGGAGGGTGGGTGGGCTGCGTTTCGCTGGGGGCCGCGCCGAGGCGGGAATGAGAGACTGAGATCGGGCCGGCTGGACTTGTTCCTCCCTCCTACCCTCCACCCATGGCGTGTGCGGAGGGGAAGCAGCCATCAAAGCTGTGCGCTGAGTCCCGCAGGCAGGCAGCCAGCTGCCTGAGACAGATTTAATTCGCGGGAGGCTTTCATAGCCGTAGCTCCTCCGGTAGCTGCAGGGGGGCAGGCGCAGCCCGGGGACATGACTTGGACTCTCCTGCGCTGAGGGCTGCGGGCGCCTGGGCAGCCGGCACGTGCCTGCGGGAGCCACCGGCCCCTCCGCGCCGGGGGCCGCCCCGCGCCCCGGGACTGTGCCGCCGAGACCATGAAGAAGTTTGCCTCCACACGCAGCCTCAATAAGATCCTGCAGCAGTGCGACTCCTCATCCCGCGAGTACGAGGAGATCCAGGCTGTGGAGAAGAAGTGGCACCTGCATCTGGCCACTCCTCGTAAGTTCCTGGACAAGAAATGCAAAATGCCGTCTCTCTTCCTTTCAGCTCCGCCGCCTCCCAAGAGAGCGCCCAGCACCACCCTGACGCTGCGGTCCAAGTCCATGACGGCCGAGCTGGAGGAGCTGGGTAAGGGGCGGCGGGGGCCGGCGCCTGCATGCGGAGTCGGGGGGAGGGGGGCATGCGGGGCATGCGGGGGCTGTGGTGACTCCCCCCACGTCCGTTCTCCAGAGGGGTGCATGAGCTCGAGGCGACACGCACACCCCCGGCGCCGGGGGTTCCGTGGTGCAGGGGTGCAAGGGGCTGAGACCCCACCATGGCAGGGGAGCGGGAGCCCCCCCATAGATCCCATCCACCCCTCGGTGCCGGGGGGAGGATGCGGGGTGCCCCCATGTGCTTGCGGAGAGGCTGGCCGCCCCCGTGCCCCCTCCGTCGGGCACCCTGCTCCTCCCACGCTCCAAACAGCCCCTCGTTTTTATTTTCCTCTCCCTCCGGGCAGATGCCACACGCCGCCAAATTTGCTGGCGTCCCCACAGGCTGCCCCCCCCACGCCCCCCCTTATGCACACACACTCACGCTCACACGCTCTGCTGTCACTACGGAGCCGACCCACGTTTCCAGATGCTTTGGTGTTCCAGCTTACACCTCCATCTTCCCGTCTTCTCCTGGAGCCTCTCTCTCTACCCCCTGCCCCGTGCTGGAGCCCCTCGACCTCCCCGTCTGTTCTGGCGTTGAGCCCACACCTTCCCCGGTGTCACCCTCCCGGTGGGGGTCCGTGGGGGTGCCAGTGTCCACACACCCCCCGAAGGGCCGTCCCTTCCCTCTGAACGGAGCCCTTTGCCCATTTTTCCCCATATTCTCCCCGATGCGCCGCAGAGGCCGCAGGGTGGCTGAGCCGACGGTGGCAGTGCCAGGGAGGCTGGCTAGTGGAACGACAGCCGTGTGGCCCTCGTGGCCAGCCGGGCACGGGAGGTGTGGGGGATCCCCCCCTCCTGGGGGCTCCGGTGTGATGCCCGTGCCCACCAGGTTGGCTCTGCCTGGATGGGCTCCTCAGGGCGGGAGTCGGACGCGCTGCGAGCCCCCACGGGCAGAGCGAGGGGGAGCTTTTTTGGGTGTATTTCTGGTTTTGCTGGGTGAAGCTGGGGCGGTGTGTGTGGATGTGCCTGTGGGGCACGGCGTGGGGGCTGTCCCTGGCAGAGCCCTGTCCTGCCCGCGAGGAGACCCCCCGAGAGGCAGAGACCCCACCACCCCCTCTGTTTTTCGGGGTGCAAAGGAAGGTCTGTCACCTTTCTCTCTCCGCTCCCTGTCCCACACCCGTGTCGGGCTCTGCAGCCCTGCGGGCATCTCCTGAAAGAAACAGACCTTGTGGGGTTGGGCTCACGCTCAAACATGGATTTGAAGGAGCAGATGTGGGCACTTAAGTGTTTGCTCCTGCTGGTGGATGGCCACTGTGATTTATTTCACCCTGAGCCCGCTGCCTCCATTTCCACCCCTGCCTGCTCCCACCTCTCCAGACCCTTCTTTCTGAACCCCAAGGTGCAGGGTTTACGAGTAGCCACGAGGAGAGGATGGGGAATAGGTCGTTTCTTCCACTTTTTGCTGTTCCCTTGGCACAGGCAGTGCACAGAGCCCAGGGTTCCTGTTTTCCCCCTGGGATGTTGGTCCCGGAGTGGCTCCGGGCGCTGCACTGGGTTCCTGCTTGCACGGTGCCTCTCCGTCCCCAGCTGCATGTCCCCGTCCTCAGTGAAGATTGTGCCCGAGCCAGAGCTTGGCACGGGTCCTATGGGCACCTTCGTGGGGAAACGGG
This sequence comes from Calidris pugnax, assembly GCF_001431845.1. Classification (NCBI taxonomy): domain Eukaryota; kingdom Metazoa; phylum Chordata; class Aves; order Charadriiformes; family Scolopacidae; genus Calidris; species Calidris pugnax. Next base: position 995,691 of record NW_015091670.1, on the reverse strand, counting down.
GGCACCTTGGCCCTGTGAGTGCCGGGTGGGGTGTGGGACACCCCCACGGGGCCACCAGGGCCGGGAAGGGACCCATGTGCATGTGTTTGGGCAAGCGGAGCTGTGGGCTGGAGGGAGAGGAGAGCGAGCTCGTGGAGAGGGAGGTCAGGAAGAACAGAGAACCAGCTCTGCCAGGGAATGGATTAAAGATGAACCCATGGGTCTCCCTGAGGGTTGTGCCTCTGCCTTTCCACCCGGAGAGGGACCAGGAGTGGCAGTCACCCGTGTCTCCTGGGAGAGGGGTTTGTAGCCAGTGGCTGGTGTTAGCCCACACGTTTCCCAGGACACTGTAGGGGTTAGTCCCTGTTTCACGTCCCTGTGGGTCGGGGACCGTGCTGTCGCCGGTGCCACCGCGCATCCCCAGGGAGCAGGGCACAGGGAAAATGGGGGATGCTTCCTCCTCCCCCGCTTTGTGTTCTGGTGGTTGATCCCCCAGCTCTGGCACGGAGGGGGAGTTTCCCTGCAGGTCGGTGTCCCCCCACCTCGGGGGGGTGCAAGCTCAGAGCCCCTGGTCTGAGGGGACAGTGGTGTTAGTGGAAGGAACATTGCTACCTGCAGCTCCTCAAAGGGAGCTTTGTCAGATGGTCCCTGCCCCGGTCCCTGTCGTGCCCGTGACCCTACCCTCACGTCTGCTTGCTGCATGTCGTGCCTGTCCCCAGGTCCCCAGCAAGCTGCCAACGAAGCTCCTGTCCCACAGCCCAGGCCTTTGCTGGGTGCGGGGGAAACGGGCTGTGGGAGAGGCGCAGGCCATGTCTCCTCACTCAGCAGGGAGGCATTCAGAGCCCTTCAAGGAGTTTCTCCATGGCATTAGATGCCATCCGGACCTTCTCCTGGCCTTACAGCCACCCCCGCCTCCCGGCTGAGCAGGAGGAGGGGGCTCAGCGGAGGGCTGGTCCCGGCAGAGCCTGGGCTGTGGTGGTCCCGGTGGGTGAGGGGGATGCCCAAGGAGCTGCCCCCTCTGCCCTGCCTGAGGCCTCCTCCCCAGAGCCCCGCCGAGGCTGGGGGTGCCCCACGGTCAGGGCCTGATCCTGCCAGCATGCCGGGAGGCAGGAGAGCCCGCGGAGAGGGCAGGCGGCCAGGCTGGAGCTGGGGATGGAAGCAGGAACTGTGCATGCCATTCATGTTGTCTTTTGTTTCTTGATTCCAAGCCTCCATGCGGAGAAGGAAAGGGGGTGAGTGAAACCACACGTCCTGGGGCTCCTCCCTTCCCCGTCGGCCGCCCCACGCAGCCGCGCTGGGCACCTCCCAGGGGTGTCCCCGTCCCCAGGTGTCACGGGGAGGATCAGCCCAAAGGCAGCTCCGGGGGTTGGCCTCCCCCCGGGGAGCAGCCCCACGTGCGGCTCTGGCCGGACTCGGGGCGGCGGCGATGGGCTCCCGTGGGGCACGGGCAGGGACGCCCCTCTGCCAGCTGGGGCCCAGGAACGTGGGTCTGACCCCCCGGGGGTCACACTTGCTCTGTCTTTGCTCCTGGGTGGAAATGCCCAGCTCCGGGGACAGACCCGAGTGAGCTGGGGGACAGCCGGCTCAGCTAGTGACTGTGCCAGCTCCGGGTGGAGAAGGCCACCACGGTGGTGGCCTTACCCACCACAAAGGCCACGCTAGCGGTGCCCGGGCTGGTGGGGGTGAAGCTGGTTGTGGCAGGACCCCATACGTGACAGTTGCACTACACAGTGTCCATGGGGACATTGCACGAGGGACACTGCAAAGCCAGGAGGTTCTCGCCGGGGCTGAGAGCCAGCAGTGGACACTCTGAATGGAGCAAGGAGGCCCGTCCTGTGCCAGCTCCTGGCTCTGCCGTTCCCCAGCACAGGCACAGGGCAGAGGGAGGGAGCCTGGGAACCTGACCCCAGATCTCAGCCTTGCAGAAGCAAAACTCTCTGTCCTGGTGGTGCGGAGCTGGAGAGCTGTTTCCCGAGGAGCAGGAAATGTGAGGGACCAACTCTTCCACCGTAATGGTGGTAACGTAGGGAAGAAGCTGAGCAGGGCTCACAAGCGAGAGGTCTCTGAGGTCCTCTGTACCGAGCAGGTCTGTCAGTACCCAGAGGTGGAGGAATGCAGAGGTCCCATGGATCAGAACGATCACATGGAGGTCGCCAGGTGAAATCCTGACGTTGAAGATGGCCATCTCCAAGTGCATGGTGGAGAGCTCTTGATGCTTTGGGCAGCCAGAGCCATCAGGGTGCCGCCATGCCTGGGGGTCCCTCTCTTCAGGGCGGCTCCAGCGCTGCCTCCCCCCAGCAGCCTGGGCACAGGCGGGATCCAGGAGGCTCTTCCACCCCCTGCAAAGGCAGGGCAGATACAGAGAGCAGTTGGTGGCAATTGTCTCCCTGCGCTCCAACGGCGTTAAGAGATGGAAAGTAGAACGAAGCCAGGAGGGGAGGGGGCTGATCATTGCTCCTGCTCCTCTCACAGCTCCGGGGTCTCCAAACTAACGTCGCTACGGAGCTGCCCAGAGCAGCTTCCAGAGACACCTGTGAGGCAGGTTTCCAGCACATGGTCTTCTTTAGAAGACCCCACAAGGGATGAGCCAGGTCCCCTCCGAGCAGTGCCAACTCCCCTGTGCCCCCGTGGTGAGCGCAGTGTGAGTCGCACGGCAGTGAGGAAGAGGAGCCGTGAGGTCCCCCAGAGTCAAGGGTGGCCAGCTAGGAAAGCCTGGAGGTCTCCTGCTGAGGACGTTCAGGGGCTGTTTCCTTGGAGCAGGTGTAGCTCCTTGGTCTCAGGGCCTCCACAGCTGGGCTTGTGAAACCTGTAGGGCTCAGTTCCTGTAGCTCAGGGCTGCTGGCTCACAACCTGCCGCGCAGGTGGCTGCTGGGGACACATGTTGCCAAAGGACTGATGCCATCCTGGGGTCACACCATCCCCGACAGGGTTCTGTAGGAGCACAGACCTGGTGGTCAGAGCTCTGCAGGTGTCTTGGGTCACGAGGACCAGGAGCTCCCACACCACAGCGGTGACATTTTGCAGTCCCGGGTCCAACAGCCAGGCTGGAAGGAGCCCAGAAGCTGACAAACCTTACCTGAGGGCAGGCAGAGCTTGTCACCTGTAGGGGACAAACGCTGCACGTGTTCTCCCCTCTCGTGGGCAAGTTCCTGGGCCAGTGGCTTCCTTATGCCTTGGAGGTAGAGCCATCCCAGCCTGATGAGTGCCAAGGCAGAACCTCAGCTCCAGCCCAGCGCGGTGCCAGCGCAATGGTCACACTCCAGGGCCAGGAGACACCATTTGTGACATGGAGCCAACAGACTTGGCCCTGCCTGGCCCAGGGAGGTGTCAGAGCAGGAGCAACCACACCTGAACCAACCCTGCCCGGGCTGAGCACCAGCCCCCTTTGTTAGCTCGGCTCTAACGGAGGTTGCTCTGGAGGGGTCTGTGGTGATGGTGACCACCATCTTCCTGCTGCCCTCTCCAGTGTCCCGGGTTTCAGGATGTTTTACAGCCCCAGACAAAAGCCCAGTGGCCACTGCTGTGTCCAAGTGGGTACGTCCTCCTGGCACAAGTGGTGTGTCCACTCGGGGAGAAAACATCCCAGTTTGTCCCACACGGACCCTGGAGTGACACAGGTTGTGCGGGAGCCAAACAGAGTCCTGTGACTTCTGTGTCACTCATGGTCCCTGCAGCACCGGGGTTCCCGTTACCTGCTGCCCACACCCCTCCTCGCCCCGTTCAGGGGTCTTGCCCTGAACATGAGAAATACATCTGGGCAAGATCCAGTGTAAGGATGGGGGGTTGCTCCAGGTGTGGCACAGCTGGGAGCGGTGTCCCCAGCACTGGCAGGTCAGACCGCTGCGGTGAGGGATGCTCCGGGTGCAGCCGGGGTGGGAGAGCAGCATGGCACGACAGGGCACGGCGCGGTGCCACTGTGCCAGGCTGTCGGCTGCGGGTCCCCTGGCTGAGCCCAGCCTGGCTGTGCATGGCAGCGGGTGGGCAGCTCCAGAAACACCTCCAAAATCAGACGGCCGAGTGGTGGCTTCCTCAACTCTGCGCTCAACAGGCCCCGGCACCGCTCTCCCTGCGGGGATGGGGGCTCCGTGCTGAGCAGGGGACGGGGCTGTCCCGGGGGAGCGACCTTTGCTAACCCCTTTGCTTTTTCTTTTGGGTTTTTAGAGAAACTGGACGAGATTTTGGCAGCAGCCGAGCCGGCGCTGAGAGCAGACATCGTGGAAGCGGATTCCAGGGCAGCCACTGTGAAGCAGCGACCAACAAGCCGGCGCATCACGCCAGCAGAAATCAGTGTGAGCGAGGAGGGCTGGCGGGACAGGGGCTGGTGGCCAGCACCACCGACGGGCCCTGGGGAGTGGGTGTCCCCGGGGAGGGCGAGGGGAGGGTCAGGGGAGAGGGAGACACAGCAGGAACCCGGGCAGGCGGTGGGGGAGCCACCCCAGGCCGGTGGCTCTGGCTATGGGTACAGGATTGCCACGGGGAGGACGTAAGAGCGGGTCTGAAGGAGTGTGGAAGGCTGAGCTGGAGAGCTTAGGCTGGCTGCGGTGTTCTGGGTGTGAGGATGGAAATTAGGAGGACTCCAAGAAGAGAAAAGCCGCCGTCTCTGAGGGGAAGCATGGATGGAGTAGGAGTGGGGCTGCCAGCTCCAGGCTGTCTGGATGGAGAAAGTGCTGCAGGCGGTGGGAGGCAGCTTCTGGAGCAGGAGGGAAAATGGGACAGGCGGCTTCTGAGCAGAGACTGGCCTGAGAGGAGCCTTCCCACGGGAGGAAGGCTGCTGCGGGAGTCAGCATCGCTCTGCCACCCCACCCGGGGCACGGGGAGACACAGAGCCAGAGGGGGAGCAGGCAGGGGGGAGAGGGCAGGGAGAGCTGGCAGGGGAAGCAGGCAGGGAGAGAAGGCAGGAGGAGCAGGCAGGCTGGGGAGAGGGAGGAAGGGTTAACCCTTCAAATGGCAATAGCATATGCTTTGGAGACACCTGGGGCAGGATGGAGATGGAGGGTTGAAGGTAGAGGTGAGGACACGGTCCGTCCTTGTCACAGAACCCCAGAATGATGTGGGGCTGGCAGGGACCTCTGGAGAGCACCCAGGCCAACCCCCTGCCAGAGCAGGGGCACCCACAGCAGCTCCCACAGCAACGTCTCCAGGGGGGTTGCAATGTCTCCAGAGAAGGAGACTCCACCACCTCTCTGGGCAGCCTCTGCCAGGCCTCTGCCACCCTCAAAGTAGAGAAGCCTCCCCTCCTGGGGTGGTGGCAGTGCCAGCATCGAGTGTGGGGCGGCAGGGGCCGGGTCTGGGGGCAGGGACAGGGTCTGGGGGCAGGGTGATGGGTAAAGCCCTGCTCCTGCTCCACCGGTGGCCAGAAGGGTCAGGGGGGACTGAGATGAAACGTGGAGTCCTTTCAGCTGAGTCTCACTGATGTCCAGAACGGAAATGTCCCTTTTTTCTCTTCCAGTCCCTCTTCGAACGCCAGGGAATGGCAGCACACTCGGGGGTCCTTGCGGGAGCTGAGAAGCCCCACGTTTCACTGCGCAAAGGAATTCCACGGACAAAATCTGTAGGTAAGGCACGGCTGGGGGAGTCCCCTCCCAAAGAGGACGGGGTGTCCCCGTGGGGTGCCCCTGCCTGCACGGGAACCCATGGGAAGGACACGGCCCTCTCTGCCGGCCCGTGGCTGAAGGTCTGCGGAGGGGACCTTGGGTGTGATTCCTGCCTCAAAGGCTGTGCGAGTCCTCAGAAGCCTCTTCTGTCACTGCTGGGGTTTGAGAAACCCACAACAATTTATTGGCATTTAGACAATTATTCTCTCACCCGATGACTCCTCTCCACCCGGGAAGGGGAATTGGGGAAAAACAAGGGAACACAAGGGTTGAAATGTAAATAGATTTAATAGGATAAGACTAAATAATCACCATTAACAGTACTAAAGAACCAGTATTGATCCTGGTACCAGTATAAAATCCACAAGGACTATCCCCAGCCCGTTCCCCAGCAGAGACAGCCCATGTGGGACCCTGCGAGCGCGGTGGCTTTGGGAGGAAGAGAAGGGTTCAGGGCTCCGGCACCGGGGCAAGGAGTTCTGAGGATCCCAGCCACCAAGGGAGGGAGAGAGACCTCCTCAGCAAACTTCCTAATTTGTATAGAATGTGCCCTTCATGGTATGAAATAACCCTGTTGGCAGCTTGGGCCAAGTGCCCAGGTCTCTCCTCCTCATCCCTGCACCTGGAGAGGCTTGAAAACACCGAGACCTTGAATCCCACAGAGCCTGGCTGGCTGTGAAGTAAATATTTTCACAAATTCAGGCACTAGAGTCTTCTAAACATGCAGTTTTCCCAAGTGAAATCAGTCCTCTGCTGCTCAAAGCAGGACAAACGCTGACACTGGTCCTGCTCTGAGCAGAAGGTGGGACTGGAGACCTCCTGGGGTCCCGGGGTCTCTCTGTCTCCTTCTGGCACGGCTGGGGCTGGGGGAGTTCTCCCACCCCCTGAGCTGGCAAACCAGGGTCGGGGTGGGGGGGTTCTGCTGGACCACGCAGCGGCTGGGCTGGGTGTGATGAGCGCTGGGTGCTTGAGGGTGAAACGTGAGCTGTAATGGAGTCAGATGATGGAGCAGGTAACAACTGGGGGGTTTTCCTAAGGAAGAAGAGGGTCTGGAACAGGCACCCGTCTCTGGGATGTGTCGGCGTCCTTAGACCCTGTCCCAAAAGGTTCATGGTGCGACTAGACCCAGAACTGGTGGAGGCAGGAGGTGGGAGGAGGAGGCAGGGCAAAGGCAGGCGGGTGGATCAGTGGTGATGGGGGGGGTCTCAGGTTCTTCTCTTGGTTTTGTGGGTGCCTGTAGCCAGGTCTGAGGCCGTGGGGATCAGAGCTGGGTGAGGGTGGTGTCTCTGGCATGAGGAAGCTGAGGAGCAGGAGGAAGGTGATGCGCTGCGTGGGGAGGGCTGATTCTAAGTAACCCCAGGGCATCATCTGACAGCAGTGATAATGCCAAAGCAAATTGTGTGTTTAATGCACAAAATAAGTGAGTAGAAAGTAAATTCTGCTTCAAGCTACAGCTGAGCAGCGCAGTCCCAGCCAGGATGTAAAAATCAGTTGAAAAAGGCAAGGGCTGGTATTCAAAATGTACTTTTTAATGCGCAGAGCCACGGAATTGCTGTGCATGCGTGACTCACTGGTGTTTGTGTGAGAGCAGCTGGTACCTGTAGTCCCACGTGAGGTTGGTCTGAGAGTAGTAGATAGCGAGAGATAATCAAATGTGTGGATGATTAATCCGAAAAACAAACTGGGAGAGATAATGTTAAAAAAAAACCCCAAAGGCGTGGGCGTTCAGCGGCTGCCCTGGCGTGTGCTCGCACACCCAGCTCTAACGCTGCTCTCCTGCCCCAAAACCTCAGGCACAACCTCCTGCAGCTCGGGGGGCCCCGACAGACCTGGGGGTGAGCTGGGTGCTGGTGGTGGGTGTTAATTAGCTGCTGTACGTTGCACTACTTTAATGGCCATGGCAGAGGGGAGCAGAGCTGGGTGCCTGGGGACACCACGGCTCCGACCCAGGGATGAGCTTGGGTACAAATACCAGTTAATTTTCTCATGAAGGTAAAAGTGATCAGAAGCACATGGAGGGTGGGATCCATCTCATCCCGCCGTAATAGTAACAATGCAGAGATCTCCATCCGAGCCCTGATAGTGACCAGGGGGAAACAGGCACTTTTTAACATGATTTATCTGATGTCTTGATGGTGGCAGTGTGTCCTGCAGAAGTGTCCATGGGCTGTGAGGGGTATCCAGGGACCGCTGGGCTGTGGGGCAGACAGGGGTCCATGGCCAGCCCTGTCTGAAGTGCATCTTTGTTTTGTAAACTATGTCCTGGATGTTTGGTTTATGTAGGAGAATATTTGTGGAAATGCTGCTAAGCAGAAGTTGTTCAAGGTTTAATCATAGAATCCCAGCCTGGTTTGGGTTGGAAGGGAGCTTAAAGCCCCCCCAGTGCCACCCCCTGCCCTGGGCAGGGACACCTCCCACCACACCAGGTTGCTCCAAACCCCCTCCAACCTGCCCTTGAACCCCTCCAGGGATGGGGCAGCCACAGCTTCTCTGGCCAACCTGGGCCAGGCTCTCACCACCCTCCCCCCAAACAAGTTCTTCCCCACAGCTCAGCTCCATCTCCCCTCTTGCAGGGTCAAACCCTTCCCCCTCCTCCTAGGGCTCCCCTCCCTCATCCAGAGTCCCTCCCCAGCTTTCCTGGAGCCCCCCCCTTGAGGGACTGGAAGGGGCTCCAAGGTCTCCCCGGAGCCTTCTCTTCTCCAGGCTGAACCCCCCAACTCTCTCAGCCCCCTCTCCCAGCAGAGGGGCTCCAGCCCCAGACAGCTGGAAATCAAATTAAAGGGGATCTATTGTGTGAAATAGCATCTTAACCCAGTGTTAGATCATAAATTGGAAAAGTATTCATTAAATATGACATACTTGCCCTTAAGGAGCTGGTTTTTACTTGTGAAAGTGGAGTCAGTGACTCAGGAGGTCCCTCTAAAGCTGCACCTCGTTGTGTGATACTTGTTGTGCTGCTGTTGAGGGTCTCGGTGTGTGGAGAACCAAGAGCAGAGGATCTTGAAGTGTGTAGGTTTATGCAGCTGTGGGGTTTGCTGGGTTGTGTGGGGGGTTCTTATGCTTGTGGGCATAGAGTGTGATGCCCCATGTACGGCTGTTTGCAGCACCCAGAGCACTGAGGGGGGATCTGCTCAAGGCCTGGCAATCCTTCCAGGGGGGGTGTCAGGAGGATGGGGCCAGGCTTTTCCCAGTGGTGCCCAGGGCCAGGCCAAGAGGGAACGGGCACCAACTGGAGCAGGGGAAGCTCCATGGGAACACCCTGAGGAGGCCGTTGTTTGGTGTGAGGGTGGCAGAGGCCTGGCAGAGGCTGCCCAGAGAGGTGGTGGAGTCTCCTTCTCTGGAGACATTGCAACCCCCCTGGAGACGTTGCTGTGGGAGCTGCTGTGGGTGCCCCTGCTCTGGCAGGGGGTTGGCCTGGGTGCTCTCCAGAGGTCCCTGCCAACCCCACATCACTCTGGGATTCTGTGTTAATTGTTCTCCATCCAAAGGCACGTGTCTGACCGCACCCAAAGGCAGTGATTCCTGGTGAGGAGGGGACAGCAACGTCTGGTTCCCAGTTTGCTGCCACACGCACACCAAACGCAGCGCCTCTTAGGAACCGGCTAATTCTTGTGGAATTCCAGCTTGGCTAAAATAGAAAACAGCCAAACAGTGGAAATTGGGTTGCAATTGGCTTGTTTTAGAAGTCCTTCTTGAGCTGTCATTTCCCGCCCACGGTGACAGGCTCATACGCTGTACAGTCAGTTGACTTCATGATAAAAATCACTACTAAAAGCAAGGAACGAGATGAAAAATAAGCAGGGGCTGGTTGGTTGGTTTGGTTTTTTGGTGAAGAAATGCTCTGAATTATTTGCATTTTACACAGCTGGGTTAGATTCCCAGGGACTTGTGACAAAAGATCAAAGCATTTCATGTTCACATCTATAAATTTCTGGAGACCAGGGGAGTTAACCCTCAACTGGCTGCAAAGGAAGCAGAACAGAAGAAATATTTCAACAACAACAAAAAAAAAATCTGAAGAAAAGAAATGCTTTGCAGTGGGGAGGCTGATAGAAAAGCAGATCTCTGTCAGGCTTCCAGGATAGCTGCCGTGCCATCTGCTCCAGCAGCACGAGTTAAAAACACTTGCAAGTCTGCAGAGGCACCATGGCACCCGCTGGGGCTCTCCCCGGGACCATGGAGACGGGACCATGGAGACGGGGGGTTTGCAGGGCCAGCAGTGGTGTGTCCCCATGTCAGCCCTGGGCTGCGGGCGCTGGCTGGCGGCGGCAGATGCACCGCAAGGAGGAAGCCTTGTCCTGCTGTTGGGAAGGACGTTGGGGATGCCAGGCTGCTACCCTGCCAGCTCAGGGTGAGCACGCAGCCTTCCTGCAGCCTTCTGCATCTTTGCTGCAGCTTTCTGCATCCTGACTGCAGCCTTCCTGCATCCTTCCTGCATCCTTCTGCAGCCTTCCTGTATCCCTCTGCAGCCTTCCTGCATCCTTCTGCAGCCTTCCTGTATCCTTCTGCAGCCTTCTGCATCCTGACTGCAGCCTTCCTGCATCCTTCCTGCATCCTTCCTGCATCCTTCTGCAGCCTTCTGCATCCTGACTGCAGCCTTCCTGCATCCTTCTGCAGCCTTCCTGTATCCCTCTGCATCCCTCTGCATCCTTCTGCAGCCTTCCTGCAGCTTCTAGCTCTAGGCAATCCTGCTTCAGCAGGGGAGTTGGACTAGATGATCTCTATGGTCCCTTCCAACTCTAGAAATTCAGTGAAATTCAGTGAAATTCCTGTATCCTTCTGCAGCCTTCTGCAGCCTTCTGCAGCCTTCTGCATTCTTACTACAGCTTTCCTGCATCCTTCTGCAGCATTTCTGCAGCCTTCTGCATCCTGACTGCATCCTTACTACAGCCTTCCTGTAGCCTTCTGCATCCTTCTGCAGCCCTGCTGCATCTTTCCTGCATCCTTCCGCATCCTTCCTGCATCCTTCCTGCCCGGCTCTGGCCGGGTGGGACAGCTCTGCCACCAGTACTGGCCGTTCCCCCCCATCCCTGTGCAGGACCATCCTCCCCCCTGCAGACCCCGCTGAGCTCCCAGCGCCTCCCCCTCTCCCAAACACGTTCTGGGGCTGGCCCTGGCAGTGATTGCAGCCTTGTGCCGCAGCAGCCAGCACGGGGCTGTTACTGCCCTGCTCTCGTTAGGGCAGTGGGCTTCCCTCCTCCTCCTCCTCCTGGCAGTGCTGTTGTTCCCAGAGCCCCACACACCCGGGGAGGGTGACTTTCACCCCTCTCCCTTCTGGACAGGACCCCTTTCTGCTCCAGCTCTGGGGTGGGAGCTGCTCTGCCGTCCCTGCGCGGGGAAGGCGAGGTTGGGCACGGTGGGGTGTGCTCTGGAGAGAGAGTCCTCATTAGCCATCCCAAATGAATGCGCAGCCGTGGATTCTCACAGGGATTTGGGCTGTTATGGCAACGGGCCCAACAGCATTATGGAGAGTTTTTGTGTTTTCCTCAGAGATTAATAATGCAGGGAGCGTGCTGTGAGCGGCAGAGGGGGGTTGCCATGGGGCTCGTGGCGGTGCCAGGCTGCGCTTCGGGCACGATTCTCATTTCAGAGCAGTGACTGGGGGCGCCTGGGGATGGGGCTCCTCACTGGTCCCTGCTGGAGGCTCCGTTTGGACTCGGGCTCTTTGTTCCTGCATGTGCCCATGGCTGTGGTTGGATCTCGGTGAGGTCTTGGTGCTCTTTGTAAGAAGCTCATGTGCCCCACTGGGGTGAATCATAGAATCACAGAAGGGTTTGGGTTGGAAGGACCTTTAAAGCCCCCCCAGTGCCACCCCCTGCCCTGGGCAGGGACACCTCCCACCAGCCCAGGTTGCTCCAAGCCCCCTCCAACCTGCCCTTGAACCCCTCCAGGGATGGGGCAGCCACAGCTTCTCTGCCCAACCTGGGCCAGGCTCTCACCACCCTCCCACCAAACAAGTTCTTCCCCACAGCTCAGCTCCATCTCCCCTCTTTCAGGGTCCAACCCTTCCCCCTCCTCCTAGGGCTCCCCTCCCTCATCCAGAGTCCCTCCCCAGCTTTCCTGGAGCCCCCCTTGAGGGACTGGAAGGGTCTCCAAGGTCTCCCCGGAGCCTTCTCTTCTCCAGGCTGAACCCCCCAACTCTCTCAGCCCCCCCTCCCAGCAGAGGGGCTCCAGCCCGGACATTTACAGGTCAGCAGGAGTGGAGCAGGACAAGAGAGAGCCGTGCTTTCAGCTACTGGTATTTTAGTTAAACTCAAACAGCTTCTCTCTCCATTTCAAGTTCAGAACTGCTGGGATGGTTTCACCGCTCTTGTGGCTGGTCCCTCACCTTTTAGGAGGACCCATGTACTTGGCACCGCTTTCCTGGGGGGCTTTCTGTAAGACCCCCCCCTCTGCTGGGGTCTGAGCAGCTCCAGCCCCTCTGCAGGGCTCGAGTGCAATTCACAGACTCAGAGCTTGGTCAAGGTGCAGGGTTGGGAGCTGCTCCCCGGGGGTTGCTGCCTCCGTGCAGCGTCAGAGCCCCCCCGGGCAGAGCTGGGTCCTGCGCAGGCAGTGAGTGAAACTCAGCGATGATTAGTCTCGTGCTCAGCTGTAAACAGCTGCTTCTCCATGTTAAGGGAGAGGTTCCATTCTGCCCATAGCTCACACTCAAACATCAGCGAGGAGCTTCTTTTCTGTCGCAAAGGCTGTATTTTACAGAATTCGCCATCGCAGCAGGGACGGGTGGTGAGAGATCTGCGTGAGAGAACATAGTAAGAGAGCAACACAGTTCACAGAAAGCCTTGTAAAAGGGCTTTCCCTGCCAGAGGGGCATCAAATTAAAACGATAGCTGGAGCTCCAGAGGGAAGCAGGTGAGGTTATTGTGTGTGCAGGGCCCTGAGCCACAGAGCTCGGTGCTGCGGGGTGTTGGGAGCGCGAGGAGTTTGCATCAGTCCAGAGAGCCCTGACAGGGTCGGGAAGAAGAAAGTCCTCCAAGGGTTAAACACAAAGGCTGTGACTCAGCTGGCTCCTGAGCAGCAAATTGCTGGAAGCTGTTCTGGGGAGGGGGGAAGCATCCTTTGCTCTGTGAGCTTCCTTGGGCAGTGATCCGGAGGCAGCGTGGTCAGCAGGACATAGGGAGTGAGGGAGCTGTGTGGAGAGGAGGAGGAGGTGGATGGAGGGGAGGCAGAGGGGGAGATGGAGGGGAGGCAGAGGAGGACATGGATGGAGGAGAGGCAGAGGAGGAGATGGATGGAGGAGGTGGCTAGAGGAGAGGCAGAGGAGGATGTAGAGGGGAGGTAGGGGGGAGATGGAGGAGAAGCAGAGGAGGACATGGATGGAGAAGAGACAGAGGAAGAGATGGATGGAGGAGAGACAGGGGGAGATGGAGAGGTGGCAGAGGAGGATATGGATGGAGAGGCAGAGGAGGGCATGGATGAAGCTGTTTGTGCAGGGCTCGGATGGCAGGCGTGCAGACACAGCGAGCAGAGGAGCTGTGTCAGAATGGGGAGCTGCAGGTAGTGAAGAAGGCGCCTGCCAAGAATTTGCTTTCCTCCCACCTCTCCCGTCAGTGCTCGCTCCCGAGTGTTGATTTTCTCACTGAGGAGCAAGAGGAACCATTTGTTTTCACAGGGAACAGACATTGTTCTTGCTATTCCAAGGAGCAGGGTTGCAGGGACGATCAGCTTGGGGACCAGAACTGGAATGAAGCCCCACTTATTCTGCTGTAGGGTCAAAGGATAATTCAGGTTGGAAGGAGGAGGACTCTAGTCCGACCTCCAGCTCAAAGCAGGGTCAGCAATGAGATCCGATCGTGTTGCTCGGGGTTTTATCCAGTCTGGTCTTGAAATCCACCGAGGATGGAGACTGGACACCCTTTCTGGGCAGCCTGTTCCGCCACTTGACTGTCTTCATCATAAAATTTCTCCTTTTGTCCAGTCAGAACCTCTCATTTCAGTTTTGCCCATTGCCTCTTGTGCCCCCACCGTGGCCTCTTGTCCCCCCACCATGGGCTCTTGTCTTCCCACCAGGTACCAGTGTGAAAAGTCTGGCTTTATCTTCTCAATAACTTCCCTGTAGGTGCAGAAGGCTGCTGTCAGGCCCCCCAGATCCATTCCTTCCTCAGGCTGAATGATCCCAGCTCCCTCAGCCGCCCCGGACAGAGCAAGAGCTCCAGCCTGGACCATCCTGGTGGCTCTCCACTGAAATCCCTTCAGTGGGTTGGTTATTCTTGCATTGGAGCCCCCCAAAACTGGATGCCCCAAAACTGGGGCAGAGAGGCTCCAAGTTCTTTTCCCCAGAGTTGCTTTCCCACCAGCCAGTCCCGTCACAAGGGGTTTTTTCTTCTCGGGGGGGGGACTTTGCATGTCTCCTTGTTGAAATTTGTGGAGTTCCTGCTGTCTCCTTCCTTTGCCCCATCTTGGTGCTGTTGAGATCTCTGGCTGGGCATTGAACTGGGTAGTGCTCCAGGCAGCATCCTCCACAGGGCTCCCTTCCTCATGTAAGAAAAAAGCTGGAGGAGAGCTGCTTCCAGCACAGAGAAATAGCAAGTGGGGAACAGAGAGAATAAAGCCAATAGCAGTAGAAGCAGCTACGTAAAATAAAACAAAAGCTAATACCCACGCCTGGAATACCTTTACATTATCTAACTGTCCCCTTCAACCCTTCCTTCACTTGAAATACCTTCCTTTTAACACATTCAAAGATCTTCACAGCAGGGACTGAGCTACCGGGGCTTGTGGAAGCCCCCAAAGGTAGAATAGGGGCTACCAGACCTACAGCTGCTCATGGGCGGCAGCCAAGGCCTTGGACCAGCCCAGGGCTGTTGGTAGCCACTGTCCTCTCTGGCCTGGAGGCCACTTGGCCAGTCTGCTGGTTGCAGGTCAGGAAATTCAATGGAGATGGACCAGCTTCCCAGTTGTGTTCATTCAAAACCCATCTGGACATGTTCCTGTGCAACCTGCTCTAGAATCATATGGGGTTGGCAGGGACCTCTGGGGATCATCAAGTCCAACCCCCCTGCCAAAGCAGGTCTACCTATAGCAGGTTGCATGGGAACTTGTCCAGGTGGGTTTTGAATGTCTCCAGAGAAGGAGACTCCACCACCTCCCTGGGCAGCCTGTCCCAGTGCTCCACCACTCTCACAGTAAAGAAGTTCCTCCTCATGTTTAGGTGGAACTTCTTATACTCAAGTTTGTGCCCATTTCCTCTTGTCCTGTCCCTGGGCACCACTGAAAAAAGACCAGCCCCGTCCTCCTGACACCCTCCCTTCAAGTAACTGTATGCATTTATTAGATCCCCCCTCAGACTTCTCTACTAAGACTACAAAGACTGAAGTCCCTCGGCCTCTCCTTGTAAGAGAGATGCTCCAGGCCCCTCATCATCTTTGTGGTCCTCTGCTGTACCCTCTCCAGCAGTTCCCTGTCCTTCTTGAACTGGGGAGCCCAGAACTGGACACAGCGCTCCAGATGGGGCCTCACCGGGGCAGAGTAGAGGGGCAGGATGACCTCCCTCGAATGGTGAACCTGCTTTGACGGGGGGTTGGACTATATGATCTCCAGAGGTCCCTTCCAGCCCCATGTAATTCTGTGATTCTCTGATTCTGTATTCCCTGAACCAGCTCTGTAGGCGACAGAGTACCTGTCCATGGGATGGTTGGCACATCCCTGAGACAATCCCTGCTGGGGCTCGACCCAGTTCTGGGCTGCTCTGGGCACAGTGACACAGCTCAGCGCTGTGTAAATCTCCGTGTTTCAACTCCTGGCCCTTCCCAGGTGAGAAGTAGAAACAAGCATAAAGATGTGACCGGGTTTTTTTTGTCTCCTGGTGCTGTTAAGAACATGCCGGCATCACTGCTGAACCAGAGCTGGCTCCATCTAGTGCGGGAGCCCGGCCTCAGTCCTCAGCCTTGCTGTGAGGCAGAGGCCCCAGGGAGAGGGAGAACAGGGCAAGGATGTGGTATTTCTCCTGAGTACCCCCCAGGCAGCAGCTCTCTTCCCATCAGAGGTTTCTGTGCACATCATCGTGCCCCTGGACTGGGCACTGGTGAGGCCTCACCTCGAGGGCTGTGGTCAGTTCTGGGCCCCTCACTACAGGAAGGACATGGCGGTGTCCAGAGGAGAGCCACCAAGCTGGGGAGGGGTCTGGAGAACAAGTCCTACGAGGAGAGGCTGAGGGAACTGGGCATGTTTAGTTTGGAGAAGAGGAGGCTGAGGGGAGACCTCATTGCCCTCTACAACTACCTGAAAGGAGGGTGCAGAGAGGTGGGGGTTGGCCTCTTCACCCAAAGGAATAATGACAGGAGCAGAGGGAATGGTCTGAAATTGGGGCAGGGGAGGTTTAGATGAGCTATCAGGAAGAATGACTTTCCTGAGAGGGTGGTCAGGCCCTGGAACAGCCTGCCCAGGGAGGTGGTGGAGTCACCATCCCTGGGGGTATTTAAGAAACGTGTAGCTGTGGCACTTCAGGGCAGGCTCTGGTCCCTGAGATCATTGGTTTGTGGGTGGGTGTGATGTGCTGGGGTGCTGTGGTTTTTGTTTTGTTGTTGGTTTTGTTATTGTTGTTGTTGGGGTTTTTTTGGGTTGTATTTTTCTTTTCTGAGGTTGGACTCGGACGATCTCAGAGGTCCCTTCCAACCATGGTGATTCTGTGATTCTGTCATCATACCCCACAAAAACTGCATCCTCTCCGGCTTTGTCCAGTTGCTCTTTGAACGTGTCCTGTGCTCCCAGTTCATTGTGCCCCCTCGGTACCGACCCCCCCGAGCTGCCTCCAGCAGAAACAGCTCAGCTGAGGGCACGGCCGGGGGCTGAGGGGTGTGGGGAGATGCAGAGTTTGGTGCTCAATGGCCAAAATATCCCCTTTGTTTTTCCCCCGGCGGGCCCTGCATCTGCAGGCGTTTGGTGAGGGGGCTGATGTCACGCCGGGCAGCGCTGCCAAGGCTGCGGGTGCTGCTGGGCATTACAGGGAAAGGCCATGGAGCCAGAAAGGCAGGTGGTCACCACAGGGCCGTGCCAGGGCCGGGCTGTCTGCCATCCCCAGCCCGCTCCCCACAGCCACTTGGAGCCTTGCAAACAGCTGAACTGGGGCCGAAAAGCAGGAGGTTTGGCAAGGGAGGGATGAGGGCACAGCAGGGCTGGGTGGAGAGGGGCAGGGGCTGGGGCAGCCAGGCTGGTCAACTGGTGCCCGGGCAAGTGCTCACACAGAACTTGCTGTATTAATGGATTTTCCCTCCAAAGGGAAGGAAATGGAGCTGCTGGAGCAGGGCCAGAGGAGGCCACGGAGATGCTGGGAGGGCTGGAGCCCCTCTGCTGGGAGGGGGGGCTGAGAGAGTTGGGGGTGTTCAGCCTGGAGAAGAGAAGGCTCCGGGGAGACCTTGGAGCCCCTTCCAGTCCCTCAAGGGGGGGGCTCCAGGAAAGCTGGGGAGGGACTCTGGATGAGGGAGGGGAGCCCTAGGAGGAGGGGGAAGGGTTGGACCCTGCAAGAGGGGAGATGGAGCTGAGCTGTGGGGAAGAACTTGTTTGGTGGGAGGGTGGTGAGAGCCTGGCCCAGGTTGGGCAGAGAAGCTGTGGCTGCCCCATCCCTGGAGGGGTTCAAGGGCAGGTTGGAGGGGGCTTGGAGCAACCTGGGCTGGTGGGAGGTGTCCCTGCCCAGGGCAGGGGGTGGCACTGGATGGGCTTTAAGGTCCCTTCAACCCAAACCATTCTCTGATTCTAATAGGGAAGGGAATTTTGCCTCCTCCTAATCTTGCCTTTGTATTGCAAGGTTCTCACATACTTCACTGGGCGTTACAGGCCCGAAGGAGCTCTCTCTCTGCACTCGGGGGTGAGGGAGCAGTAAGAACGGCAGAACCTGGCTTCTGTGGGTTCTTCCAGTTCCCAAACTACATAAACTGGAGCTTCTGCTAGACCCTGCTCTGCCTTCAGTCTGGCACATCGGAGCATATGTAGCCCCTGGGGGACGGGGGGGGAAGGGGGGGTGTGACACGCGAAGAGCGAGCGGCAGAGTGCGAGGGCCCGCACATGGAGACAGCAGCCACCGCCGTGAGCGACACAGCGCAGTGTGCTCCCCCCGAATCACACCTGGGGTATCGGGAGGGGGATGGAGCCAGCGCTGGGGGCTGTGGAGGCTGCGAGGGGCTGGGGAGCGTCCTGCCGGGTCGGAGAGTGTTGGGCACAACTGTCTGAGGGGTTTCAAACAGTGTGAGACCTTGCGAGAGACTGTGCCCCCCCCACCCCTCCTTCTGTGCCAGGGGGACATGAGCAACGGGCCAAGCTGCCAAGGCTGGCAGCAGGCAAGGGGAAGGTGAAGTGCAAAGTCATCACCTCAGAGAGAAGGCGGGGTGGGGGAAGAAAGGGATGTCATATATCCAATCTGCAGTGACTGTCACGGTCTGGATTCTTGCCCTGGTGGCCAAGAAGGCCAAGGGCATCCTGGGGGGCAGCAAGAAGAGCGTGGCCAGCAGGTGGAGGGAGGTCATCCTGCCCCTCTGCTCTGCTCTGGGGAGGCCCCAGCTGGAGCACTGGGACCAGTGCTGGGCTCCCCAGTTCCAGAAGGACAGGGAAGTGGTGGAGAGAGTCCAGTGGAGGCTACAAGGATGATGAGGGGCCTAGAGCATCTGTGTGCTGAGGAAAGGCTGAGGGACTTGGGTGTGTTTAGTGTGGAGAAGAGCAGAGGGAGGGGGGATCTGCTCAAGGCCTGGCAATCCTTCCAGGGGGGGTGTCAGGAGGATGGGGCCAGGCTTTTCCCAGTGGTGCCCAGGGCCAGGCCAAGAGGGAACGGGCACCAACTGGAGCAGGGGAAGCTCCATGGGAACACCATGAGGAGGCCGTTGTTTGGTGTGAGGGTGGCAGAGGCCTGGCAGAGGCTGCCCAGAGAGGTGGTGGAGTCTCCTTCTCTGGAGACATTCCAAGAACCCTGGAGATGTTCCTGTGGGACCTGCTCTGGGGGGGGGACCTGCTCTGGGGGTGACCCTGCTGTGGCAGGGGATTGGACTAGATGATGGACTGGGTGCTCTACAGAGGTCCCTTCCAACCCCTGCCACTCTGGGATTCTGTGATTCTCTAGAGACTTCCTCTCTGACTTCACTGTCCTCCTTGTTTTCCAGGTGAAGATGAGAAACTTGCTGCTTCTTTGCTAGATGGGAAGTTTCCCCGGAGTACATCGATGCAAGACACTGTTAGGGAAGGACATGGGATTCCACCACCACCTCAAACAGCCCCACCTCCGCCTCCTTCTCCATATTACTTCGACACAGGCCCCCCTCCATCCTTCTCGCCACCTCCACCCCCAGGAAGAGCTTACGATACCATAAGATCAAGCTTTAAGCCAAGCCTAGAGGCTAAACTCCATGGACTCCCGCAGGTCATTAGCGCGGCTGAGATGTACGATCAGGCGAGGACTTCCATTCCTTACCCTGAAAGGCAGAAGAGGGCCCGGTCCATGATAATCCTACAGGATTCCTCTCATCTTCCCGTGGAGCCAACAGAGATCCCCCGGCCTGGCCCGTCCGCAACCCCTCCGGAGAAGCTGAAGAGGAAGGGGAGAGTGATTGACAACCCTTACGCCAACATGGGTCAGTTCAACGTCAGCCTGTTTGCTCCCACCAAGCCACAGAGGAAGAAGAGTCCTCTCGTTAAGCAGTTACAAGTGGAGGATGCCCAGGAGAGAGCCACGCTGTCCATCACCGGAGGCTTTACAAGGGAGCCCTCTCCCACCCGCAGGAGCCATCGCCTGAGCGGGGTGGAGTATCAGCACCACGCCGGCATCGCTCAGGTTGAAGCCACGAGCATCCCCTTTGCCACTGCCATCGCCGGAGTCATGAAGGACAGAGACCGTCGTCTGGATGAGAGGCGGAAATCCACTGTCTTCCTCTCGGTTGGGGCCATCGAAGGCAGCCCCCCCAGCAGCGACATGCCATCCTTGCAGCAGTCCAGGTCTATCGATGAGCGGTTGTTAGGAAGCCGAGATGTACTACTGCCTTCCCCTGTCTCAGCTTTAAAGCCATTAATTAGCAGCTCATCCTCAACGTTCATCCACCCCCTAACAGGAAAGCCCTTGGATCCCAACTCGCCACTGGCGCTTGCGCTGGCCGCAAGGGAACGGGCCCTCTCAACTCAAGTCCCATCCCGGTCGCCCACCCCGATCCACAGCCCGGACTCAGAGAGAGCAGCACCCCTGTTTGTGGACATCCAAACCAAAGAACCAGAGAGGGGGGAGCTGGAGAGCTTGGTGTCCCCTGCCTACTCACCCGGAGGCAAAGGGGCGATGGGAACAGACGCTGGGACTTTGGCCCCTACGAAGAGCCAGTGGGGGACTCCCTCCACCCTGAGGAAAGAGACCGAGGCACGAGCAGAAACACCGGGGAAGGAGGAGAAGAAGCAGGAAGACAAGAAGTCCATGATTATCAGCATAGTGGACACATCGCAGCAGAAGACTGCTGGCCTCATCATGGTTCACGCCACAAGTAATGGCCAAGACGAGATAGGACTTGAGATAAAAGAGGAGAAACCAGCTGTCCCTGAAGCATGCACGGAGCCAGCAGAGTCCCCCAAAGCAGAGACCCAGCCCAGTCCTGTGGGAAAGCCCCCCATCAGTCCAGCCTCTGACAAGACGTTGGGACAAGGGAGTTCGGAGGAGGAGGTGGAGCCCTACACGGTTACCCTCCCGCCGGCTCAGTTGTCTTCAAGTGACGAAGAGACCAGGGAGGAGCTGGCCAAGATCGGGCTGGTGCCTCCACCAGATGAGTTTGCAAACGGGGTACTGGTCACCACCCCTGGCACACCAGTCAGCCACCTGGCTACGCCTAGCACGCCATCCATACCAGCGGCAGCAGTAGCACCTTCTACCACTGGCGGAACACCCTCAGGGAAGCCCTCTGATGCCCCCGTAGCCCCAGAGTCTGCTGCAGACTCGGGAGTGGAAGAGGTGGACACCAGAAGTTCAAGTGACCATCACCTGGAGACCACAAGCACCATCTCGACGGTCTCCAGCATGTCTACGTTGTCCTCAGAAAGCGGGGAGCCTACTGACACATACACTTCCTTTGCGGATGGACAAACTTTTATACTCGAGAAGCCACCAGTGCCTCCAAAGCCAAAACTCAAGTCCCAGCTCAGCAAGGGGCCAGTTACTTTCAGGGACCCACTTTTGAAGCAGTCTTCGGACAGCGAGCTCATCTCCCAGCAACATGCGGCCACTCTGGCATCAGCCAGCATTGGCCGGCCACGCTACCTCTTTCAGAGAAGGTCCAAGCTATGGGGGGACCCCATGGAGAGCAGGCCGATCCATGGGGCTGATGATGACAAGCCAACTGTGATCAGTGAGCTAAGTTCCCGACTACAGCAACTGAATAAGGATACACGATCACTGGGGGAGGAACCGGCCGGGTCCACCTTAGATCCCGGGAAGAAGTCACCGGTGGTCGCGGCACGGTAAGACGCTGGTCGCCGGCCGGGGCCGGGGGGGGGGCGCAGGGCTTAGGCCCCGGGGGGGGGACGGGGAGGTGCGTAAGGAGCGGAGCTGTGCCGGGTGTGTTTCGAGGGGCGTTTCAGAGATGTCAGGACTTCTCAGCTGCACGGGGAGAGACGATGCTGAGACGCGCTTTCCAGAAGCTGGTGTGATCTGTTCATGGCTCCTCTCTGCGCAACCGCACACGCAGCCGGCTCCCACTGTTGCTTCTTCCCTCAAAACTGCCTTCCTGTCGTTCCGTGTTCCTCCTCTGTCTCGGTGCTGGTGTTGAGCTGCTGTATTTAGTCCTGGGTTCCACTCCTAAATGTTTGCTCCTGAACAAGGAATAACGGTGTGTGTTTCTCTAGTGCTTGTCATTTCAAAGGATCTCCAAATGCTGTCAGACTCTGTATCAGAGCCCTGGCCGGTCCCCACGGGTCACCAGGGTGGGCTGTGACAGCCCTTAGAAATGACCTGGGTCACCAGGGTGGTTTGTGACGGCCCTTAGAAAGGACATGGGCCACCAGGGTGGTTTGTGACGGCCCTTAGAAAGGACACGGGTCACCAGGGTGGGCTGTGACAGCCCTTAGAAAGGACACGGGCCACCAGGGTGGGCTGTGACAGCCCTTGGAAGGGACAGGGCAGCACCACCCCAGCTGTTGTTCATTTCTGGGATGAGCTGGCCCTGGTGCCCCACAGGACAGTGCTTTGGCAGGACATAGAAGGGTGTTAGGGGTGGCTCCGGGCAGGGGGTGCACCCAGGTGTCCCTCCCCTGGACACTCATGGTGGCCAAGTTCTGCTGAGCGCTGGATCCCTCACATCTCCGGGTCGTGGGGCCGGTGGGTTGGCTGCTGGCTCTGAGGTATCTACACAGCATCAAAGCGTGGTAGATCCTCTCACCTCTTGTTCTACTCCTCCACTCAGCCCAGGAGATCTGTAAGGTGACAGCAGAGGGACCCCAGGACATGCAGGACCATCTTTCACTTAAAATCCTACTCGGGTTCCCTCATGGAACTCAGGAGACACCGGTTCTCTCTGCCACGCTGGAGCTGTGACTGTCACACTCCCCAGGCAGTTGGACCCTTTGCCCCACCACCCCCCCCCACTGTAAAACCAAACTAACCCAAAAAACTCTACATTAGAGCCCGAGATTTGAGAGCAAAGCCTTCCAAGGCTTTGAAACTTAAAGTTACAGCAGGAAATGACCCAAAACCTCCGCCCTTGCAGGGTGCAGCTGCAGTGAGCAGGTCCCACCGGTGTCACTGGCGGGCAGTTGCTGGGGCTTAGCTCTAGAGATCAGAGCTAAGGGGAGACCTTCTTTTGGAAAGGTTTTTCCAAGCAGATCACCCCAGCCATGGGTCACAGGTCCAGGTGGTGCTAGCACTGCTGGTGACATTTCAGGCTGTGGCACAGGGGGACAAAACGTCCGGTCTTGACGTACCCCCAGGGTTCATGTAGCTCCATCCTCCACCAGGCTCAGGTCTCCCTCCCGGTGTTGGCAGTGCCAGCCCGGCTGCACCCACCTCTCGGGGGGTACCAAACTCACAGGCAGGACCATGGTGTGGCACAAATCTCTGCATCCCACCCTGCTGCACCCTCCTCAATCCCTGCATTTGGCCCCCGATGCACGTGGTGGCCGTTCCCTGGGGACTGGTGTCTCCCACCCGGTCCCTTCCCCCTGCACGGCTTGGTCGGGAGCCTCGGGGTCCCCTGCTGAACCCTTGTAGTTTAATTGCATTTGGGGACCCTTCTGAAATGAGGCACACCATGCCTCCTTCTAAGCACTGCTGACTCTGCCTGTCTCCAGTGACGCTAGAGAACATGGATGTTCTCAGCTTTCATGGCGACCAGGCATGGCATCTCCAAGGGTTTACCCCCACCAGGCTTTGGCCTGTGCTGATTCCTGTCCCGGCCCCACCAGCCTCCCTCACCTGGGGCTGATGGAGGGGCTGATGAAGGGGCTGATGGAGGGGCTGGTGGGTCTCCTGCCCCCTCTGGTCTCCAGAGCCAGCAGTGAGAAGCAGCCCCCTGACCCCACTCCTCCCTCCTTCCCTGGTCTCCTCTGGCCATCCCCATCACCACCGACCTGCTCTTCCCCATGCAGGCCACCTCCCTGGGGTCTAGGGGACTCCCCTTCTCCATCCTCTGCCTCTCTTTAACCCCCTCCTGTCCTCCACCACTGCTTCCCCACATTCCTCTCCTTGCAGAGGCGATGTGCTCCCCTCGCCCCTCAGGAGCAGCAGACCCTGCCTGAGCTCCTGCACATCACCTTCCATGGAGACCCCGTCCTCCTGGTCCCCCCTCCCCTTCCCCCCCTGCCACCGAGTGTCTGGCACTTCCCACGGCCCCGCAGAGTTAAACGTTCTCGTTCCTTTTTCTGAAAGCCATGGCCTTTCATCTCTGAAATTCTTAAGCTCCCAGTTGATGTCAAAGACTTGAAATATTTCCCAGGAAGTCAGCTGTAAATAGAATATCTAATGATGTCAGCCACTCTCCTTCATTGTGAAAGCTCCTCTCTTTTGGGAAATTGCTGTAAATTCAGAAAATAATGCCAAGAGCAGTTAGATAAGCTGAGACGGGCAATTCCAGAACATGTTTTCCAGTCTCTCCTGAGGGTGACAGCATTACCCAAACCTGCCACCGCAGCCACCCCTGCACGCAGGAGCGAGGTGGGACCGTGCTGGTGGGATGCCAGCCCTGGAGCATCCCCTTCGGGGCTGTGTCCCTTTGGCCAGGCTGGGTGACAGCCAGAGCCCATTTGACCCCCCCCCACGGGGGTGTCTGGAGCAGTGAAGGGCTGTGCCCCCATGGTGCCGCAGCTTTCTCCCTCATTTTACATTTAGCTCTGCTCCAGAAAGGGTTGTGCCCCAAACTGAAGCTCTTCCCTAGACCCAGAGGTGTCCTGGTGTCCCATGGGACACGGGGAGGATGAGGTGACCCTGCAGGAGCCACCCTCCAGGTGCCAGTGTCCCTCCAGGGGCGGCTGAAGCTGGTTCCATCGCTGGAGGTTCTCTCTAAGCACATTACCTTCTGGATTTACAGTAGTTCTGTCTAAGGGCAGGGAAGTCCTCTCTGCAGGTGGTGGCTGCAGCGCGGGCCCTGGTGCCTTTCTCTTGCAGAGGTCTGTGAGGGTCCCGGCTGGGGACCCCGGGAGCAGAAGACACAAACCTCTCTCCCCATAACTCTAGCTCTGGCCGTGTCTCCTTCCAAGATGGGTCTTCCGCAGGAGGACGTTTGAGGAGAGAGAAAGAGGCCAAGAAATGCTGAGAGGGAGAACATCAGGTCAGAGTTCAGGCGATCGATAGAGATGATGTTTATTCCCCCCTCCTGGGGCTGAGCATGGCGAGGGCAGCTCTGCCCGCTCGCTGCCACACAGCCTTCTGTGCTCACTGAGATGCTGTAGTTGGCCAACAGTGACAGTGACAGCAGAGTGACACCTTCCATCCGCCCCGTCTCACGGGGATGAGCGATGAGCTGGGGACACAGGAGCTCCACGGGGAGCTGCCCTGACACTGACGATGCCGTAGCGTGGCTCTGGAGGCCGACATGGGGCCGGCAGGACCTACCTTCATGTTTAACCTGGACAGGATCCTTGAAGATCCGGTGTCCCAGCCCACAGTAGCCTTTGTTGAGCAGTAGGAGAGCCACCAGACGTCCTGGGGTCTCCCTGACTTGACCATCCCAGCCTCCCCTGGCCCGAGCTGGTGCCGCAGCAGATGCCCATCAGCCCTTCCCCGGGGCAGGAGCGATGATGCCAGGACCCCGTGGCTCGGAGCTGGGTGCTGAGGTGGGCTCATTGTGTGACATCCACCACCACAATAGAGCTGACGCTGACCAAGAGGTGTGCGTTCCTGATTAGCCATCAGTGAGTCAGAGCTAGCCATGCAGATGCCAGCCCGGGAGCTGCAGCCCAACTCACGCGCTTCAGGGTGACTCACGCCTTCAGTGTGCTCTGTGAACCCCCGTCTGGAGATGGCATCTCCCTGTGCAGTGTCCCCTCGTCCTGTGAGTGGCCTTGGCCATCCAGCCTCATCCGGCTTGTGTCATTCCTCGTGGCGCATGGTCACACACCCATCTCCTCCCACCACCACCCCTGAGGGGGCTCCCACCCCCGGGGCTGGTCGGGGCTCCCCTGGGCTCCAGCCAGGAGCATCTGAAGCACCAACAGGGTTCCCACTGGGGCTCCGGCTCCTGCAGCCAAGATCCTGGGGTGGAGGGTGCTTTGCAAAGGGGGGGTTTCTTTGTCTGTCTGTCTGTCTGTCTGTTTGCTTGTTTGTTTATCTTTAAGCATCAGCTGAACGTGCCAAATGTATCGTGTGAAGCAGAATTTTAGATGCAAAACTGAGTTTTTCAGGTGCTGTTCTGGAAACCCACAACTGCTTTGTATTTCTACAGATCTGAAAGAGAGAGAGAAGAAAAATAAGCCCTTTAGGCATTTAGCTCCTAGGGTAAAGCTACCTCTTTCTATATAAACTCATCAATTAATTCTGTTTCAGTTAAATGGTGTAACATTTCTGGTGCAAGCTTTCAGCCGCTGCAGATACAACCCCCTGTTTCCTTGTAGGCTTTTTGTCCCTCCGTGGTGTCTGAGCCCCTGCACAAAGCAGGGCTGAGCCTTCGTGCTGCAGTCCTGGGAATTGTCCGTAGGGAGCTGAGGGAGAGCAGGAGATGGGCAGGGGTGAGGCCAGCTGAGATCTGCACTGCCCAGCGCCTTCCCCAGAGGGGGTTTGGGGCATCTGGGGGGTTTCTGGTGCTGCCCTGAGCTCTGGGGAGGAGGTGGCCGCCCAACTGAGCAGGGGGTCCCGGGCAAGGTGTGCCAGGAGGCCGAAGCCCCTCGGCAGGCGACAGCAGCATCCGTGGGTGACACCAAGCTGGGTGTCCCCCAGCCCTGCCTGGAGCCACCAGGGTACCAGGTGGCCACAAAGCCTGCAGAGAGGCCAGTCCCAGCTGGTGGTCACAGCAGCCGTGCTGCTCTGTGAGCCCCCAAACCCGCCCCACCCTGAGCCCCCCACCTTCCCTCCTGTGCCACCGAGGAGGAAGGTGGACCTGCAGCCCTGTGAGGGGGCCCTGGCAGCGCTGCCTCCTGCTCCCCTGCGGCAGCCGGGCGTGAAGGTGCTGAACGCATCTCTGTCGGTAACTGAAACCCACCCCCGACCGTGGGAGGGGGCTTCTGCTCCTGGAGGTGTTCTGCAGTGGGCCACCAGCACTGCAGTGGGGGCTCCCGGGCGGCAGAGGGGCTCGCCAGGCGTTCTGCGGGCGGCGTGCAGTGCAGGCAGTGCAGTGCAGTGCAGTGAGTGCAGTGAGCACAGTGCAGTGCAGTGAGTGCAGTGGATACAGCACAGTGAGTGCAGTGCAGTGGGCACAGTGCAGTGAGTACAATGCAGTGAGTACAATGCAGTGCAGTCAGTGCAGTGAGTGCAGCATAGTGAGCACAGTGGAGGGAGTACAATGCAGTGCAGTGAGTACAATGCAGTGCAGTGAGCGCAATCAGTGCAGTGCAGTGAGTGCAGCGCAGTGAGTGCAGCGCAGCGCAGCGCCGGAGGATGCTCTTCCCTCCCGGTTGCCGTGGCGCTTTCCCATCCTCCCTGGCAGGGTGTGGGGCTGAGGATGGGGCCCTCCCCAGCCCCGTCCCCTCTGCGGCTTTCCCAGGCAGAGGTGCCTCCGCAGGGAAGCAGGGGCTGGTCGGGGGGGCTGGGGGGGGCTGGGGAAGGCGAAGGGGTCTGGGGGGGCTGCGGAAGCCTAGCAATGGAGAGGGCACCTCCTGACGGCCGGGACGCGCTGCCTGCCCTCCCAGGTGACACCAGCCCAACGCGTCCTGCCACGGGTGGCCAGGGGGGGAATGGGGGGGTGTCTGTTTTTTGACGTGGACGTGCTTTGCCTACAAGGAGACAGGGGCATTGTGGGTAGCAGGTCTCCGCATGTGTCCGTGTCACAGCAAGCACAGCGGGCTTCACCTCATCCGGTCACTAACATCTACTAATCACAGCTCATCCCCTCACCCCCCACCCCCCCAGTGAGTAGAAGAGCAAACGGTGACCCTGCCTCATGCTTGTCCAGACTTGGGAAGAGCAGGGAGGGCTTGTCTAGACCTTGGTGAGCAGAGCCCTTGGTCTAGACCTTGGTGAGCAGAGCCCTTGGTCTAGACTTCAGCGAGGAGAGCCCTGGGTCTAGACCTTGGTGAGAAGAGCTCTGGGTCCCACCAAGACTGTATCAGTGCCCAAGTGACCCCAAAGAGGGAAGGGTTAAGGCCTGTGGGGTTCACTCGTGGCCAAAGGTAGCTCCAGGAAGGTCCCACCATGGAGCTGTTTCATCCCCCAAGCACAGGAGAAGGGCTGTGAGGGCAGTTCCTTTCAAGGCTTTAGTGCACTAGAAGTGGACCACACAGAAAAGGGGTTTTTTTCCTCTTGTATGGAGAAATACAGAGGGACCCATTCAAATTTCGGTATTTTTGGCACCAAAGGAGAGGCAAAGCTCCTCATGGGAAGAGTCCTGTGTGCTCCCATCAGCAGTTCTGCTCGCAGCCTGCACAGACTCTCCAGTGGGAGCCTGGGGAGGGATTGTCTCAGAGAGCCCCAGGGGCACCCCGGGGGGAGACGAAGTCTCCTACAGAGGACAGAGCAGGTTTGCTGCACCAGGAGATGGAAGGGTTAGTTAAGGCAGAAGCAGCTCTTAGGTCCGTGATGCTCTGACCCTGCCAGAACGTGGTTCCCAATGTTGGCTGCTGTTGGGGTTCACTCCCGATTCCCCCTATTCCCCGGTGGAGCGCAGGCAGGAGAGAGCTGGCTGAAGGACTCGCAGCCCACTTGCAGCACCATCTGCAAAATTGCCCAAGAAAAACCGTGGCGGGAGGCTGAGCCCCTCCTGTACGGAGAAGCATGAGAGGGACAGTGTCCAGAGGGCGTTTAGGAGTCTTCTTGCTCTTCTACATCACTTTGCTGGTCACCACGACACAGCCAGGACACCGGCCCTGGAGGTGCCCGGCGTTCCCCAGGGGATAACCACGTGTCCCTCAGCCGCCTTGGGGCTGCCCAATGCTGGGGTAGATCCTCCAGCTGAAAGAGGGTGGTCTTCACTGCACCTGCTCTTGGTGACCCTCAGGAGCAGGTACCTGCTGGGGCTTTCCACCTGCACTCCCTGTTTGGCCAACAAACCCTGCTCCCCACCGGGGTGGCCATGCTCTCCGCACAGCTCCTGGCCATCCCTTCCCCTTCTGCGTGTGGCCACGTCACCTGTGGCAAAGGGCTGATGGTCTGAGTGAGACCAGTGACCATTTGGTGTTGGTAGCCACCGTGCCAAAGCCAGGCATGGCCAACAGCCCCCGCTACAGCACCAGAGACCAGGGAGAGGAGTAGTCCCTGCTGGGAGGAGGGGGCCATGCCATCTAGGAGAGACCAGGCCTCCTCCTCCCTCCTGGTGGGCACAGCCAAGGGGCTTTGCCATGCACGAGGAGGTTTAGGAAGCTCAGTAAGACCCCAGCACCCGGGCAGGGGCTGCAAGGTCTCCTGGCCCCTGCGAGGAGCTGCGAGGTGAGCTCATGCCCCTGTGCACCAGATGTGGGGTCTTCGCCCCCCGCCAGCCCAGGGCGGGTCCTTTGGCACAGCCCGGACCTCGGCAGGGTCCTTTGGCACAGCCCGGACCTCGGCAGGGGGTTCCAGCAGACTTTGTGCTGGAGGAACGGTGATTATCCCCTCTGGGAAACGCTAACTCGCTGGCAGGGCCCCCGTGAACCCCCCCACCCCCACCCCGCCCCGTAGCTGTAGCTGTTGTTCTCACACCCATGAAAGCACCACAGTAACCCCGCTGCGGGAGCAGTCCGAAAAGCTGTTGAACTGTATTTGCTGCTCTTTCTTGTTCTTGCTGTGGGGCATTTTTT
>NW_015091670.1:951780-966807 GCF_001431845.1 Calidris pugnax | reverse complement strand
TCCCATCCTTCAGGCTTTGGCTGTCCAATCCATGCGATTATGAGTGTCCCATTTCCCGTGGCAAACACACGAACGGAACCTCAGCCTCTGCGGAGCGTCCCCCCCTCCGCTGGCCCCCAGACCCCCGTGTCGGCCATTCCCGGGGTGTCCTCGCTGCCCCCGGGGTCCGCAGCAGCCGGAGCTCCGTGCCATCGGCCATTCCCCGCGTCCCCCTTCCCCGGGGCTGCCCGGGGCTCAGCCCCCCGCCCCAGACGGCTCTGCCGTCCCCACCACGGGGGCCGTGTCACCGCAGCCCCCCTGTCCCCACGGCGCGGGGGGCCCTGCCGAGGCGCCTGCGAGGTGGCCGGGGTCCTGCCGTGACGAAGTCCGTTCGCTCTTCTCCGTCTTGTTGCCGTCCCGGACCGGAGCTAACATTCTCTCTCATTGCCTCTCTTCCTGCTCTCCATCTGCATGTCCGCGCTGCTCTGTCTAGAACCGCCTCTGGCCTCCGGAGGGTGGGCGAGTTGTGTAAGTGAGCATGTTCTCATCCCATAGCAGCCTCACCTCGTCTCCCCCCGACCCGCTCCCCGCTCTCCCGCCGCCCCGGCTGGCCCAGAGCGGGCGGCGGGGCTTGCTCTGGCATGTGAGTGTCACCCCCCCCGTCCCATCCCGCCCCGCTGTGTCCCGGTAGCATGTCCGTGTCCCCGTGCTGTGATGTCTGTGCTGCTGCTCCTAGGTGATGACTGAGGAAATTCCCTCGGGCTTCCATGGCATTCCCACCACGGCCCGGATGAGACTGGGGGCTCCCGGTGTGGCTGCCTGGGGAGGGGGACACCCAGCAAGGGCTGAGCAGGGGCAGGGTCCCCTTGGCAAAACTCAGCCCCGCGGGGAGGGACCCATCACAGGTGAGGAAGGACCCCAGCAAGGGTGGGGATGGACCCAGCAAGGATGAGGATGGACCCCAGCAAGGGTGAGGATAGACCCCATCATAGATGAGGATGGACCCCAGCAAGGGTGAGGAGGGACCCCAGCAAGGGTGGGGGTGGACCCCATCATGGATGAGGATGAACACCAGCAAGGGTGGGGATGGACCCAGCAAGGGTGAGGAGGGACCCAGCGAGGATGGGAATGGACCCAAGCAAGGGTGAGGAGAGACCCCATCATGGATGAGGAGGGACACCAGCATGGGTGGAGATGGACCCCAGCAAGGGTGAGGGTTCACCCCAATCATGGGTGCAGAGGGACCCATCAAGGGTGAGGAGGGACCCCACAAGGGTGGGGAGTCTGAGCCAGCTGCCACCCCAGGTGGAAATGTCCCCTTTTGAGCCCCAGCAGCTCCCCCTGTGCAGTCGATGCACCAGGCTCCCCCTTCCCTGCAGGTTTGTGACTTCCCAGTCATAGGGTGTCCCTCGGTCACCGTCTGGAGCAAAACTCCCATCAGGCAGAGGAGGTGGCACCTTGGGCTCTTGCTGCCCTGGGATCATGCAGCCATCCCAAACTGGGGCTCAGCTGCCCCACAGGGAGAGGGTCTGGAGGAGACCAGAGCACATTGCTGCCTTCCAGCAGGCACCCCAGGACCACAGGAGCTCCAGCCTGGTGACCCACAGCAGGTGACATACTATGTCCCCAGGGGGGGTCACTGTTGGCACAAACTTAAACCATGGACAAGTGTTCACCTGGGACAGCGTAGGAAAGTCAGGGTACAGAAAACTGACCTCCCCACTTCTCCTGAACTGGTTAATGACTGCCACTGGAGCAGTCCTTGCTGCAGAGCTCCTTGGCCACGTCCCCAGCAGCTCTCAGTGTCCTTGCTGGCAAAGCTCCTTGGCCATGACCCCAGGAGGTCTTGCTGTCAGCAGAGCTCCTTGGCCATGACCCCAGGAGGTCTTGCTGTCAGCAGAACTCCTTGGCCATGTCCCCAGGAGGTCTCAGTGTCCTTGCTGGCAGAGCTCCTTGGCCATGTCCCCAGGAGGTCTCAGTGTCCTTGCTGGCAGAGCTCCTTGGCCATGTCCCCAGCAGGTCTCCAGAGCCACCAGAGCTGCTGGAATCCCTCCTCAGGCCCGTGGCTGAGGAGCTGTGGGCACTCACCAGGCTGGAGCAGGCAGTGAGACCCCGAGAGAGGCCATTCCCATCTGCACGGGGTCACTTGGGCTGAGTGGCAGGGTCCCTGTCCCTCACTGAGAGGTCACCTGCAGGCCTGGATGGGCACTGGGGGGTTGGAGCTGTGGCACGTGCCCTTTGCCTGGGTGCCCACCAGGTGAATTTCCCCAGCGTGCATGGCCAGCCCCGTGCTCCCGGTTGTGCTTCTTCCGTGTCTGTCCGTCCGTCCTGGTGCTCTGTTCCCGTAGTGTTATGACAGTAGCTGCTACATCCCTGTCGCTTCCACGTGTGACCCCAACCCCGGAGCCCGCGCAGAGCTCTGGGCAGTCTCATGTTTGATTTTTTACTTGTCCTTTTCTGCCAAGTGCTGGATTTCCCAGTCTGCCCACCCCTCCTGGTGCCCAGCCGGACGGGGCCTGTCCCGGGAGAGCAGGATGGCAGCGCTAGGAGACTCCTCCTGCCCGATGCCGCTGGGTCGGTGGGGGCTGCCAACGGCTCCCCGGCCACCTTCCCCAGGGGCCGGCTCTGCTCCAGCCCCGGGCTGAGGCACGGGCTGGTTAAAGCAGAGGTGGGGGGCACTCAGCAGCCATCTGGCCCCACTTCGGTCCTTCTGGTGGAGCGCAGGGTGGTTGTGGAGCCCCCAGGTGCGGGCAGGGATGGGGTGCTGCTCCGGCCGGAGCTGGGCACAGAGATGGGTGCAGGTTCTGCACAGCAAACGGTGGTCCATCTGCCTGTGGTGGGCGGCAGGGGGTCCTCATGCCATCGCATACGCCCGTGTCTCCATGCCTTCAGTCCTGTCGCTGGTTGTCGCAGAGCGTCCGCGTGTCGGGGTCGCTCCCGGGGGAGCTCGGCCGCACTGCGGGCACTGCGGGCTTTGGCTCGTCCCATGGCGTAGGAGGGGGCCGATTCCGCCTGCCCAGCCCGTCTTCAGCCCCCGCCCCGTCAGGAGGCTGCCCGGACGGGGCCGGGGGATGGTGGCTGGCTGTGCTGAATGGGAGCCGGCCGGTCCCCGTGCCGCTGAGCCGGCGTTTCAGACAATGGCCGTGCCTGCTCCCGTCCAGCACCGTCTGGCCCACCCTGGCCGTCAGCTGATGTTTCCCCTCGGCTGCACAGCACTCTTTGTGTCAAAGCTCTGGACATTGTTCCACCCGCGCCCGGTGTCCCTGCCCCATTCCCAGCGTCAGCTGCAGCCACCCTGCCTGGCCCCTGAGCCATGGCCCCCGGCCCCGGCCACCAGTCCTGGCCACCAGCCCCAACCCCCAGTCCCAAGCCCCAGGCATAGCCCCGGCAAGGGGCCAGCGCTGCCGATGGGCTGGGAGCCTTGGACAGGGCTGCCCAAAGAGGGCAGGGCAGGGGTAGGGGAGGGGTAGGGGAAGGGTAGGGTTAGGGTCATTAGGGGTAGGGTTAGGGTAAGGCTGAGGGTTAGGATTAGGTTAGGGGTTAGGGTCATTAGGGGTAGGGTTAGGGGTCAGGGTGATTAGGGGTAGGTTTAGGTGGTTAGGGTCATTCGGGGTAGGATCGTTAGGGTAGGGTTAGGGTCATTAGGGGTAGGATCGTTAAGGTGGGGTTAGCATCATTAGAGTTAGGGCAAAGTTAGGGGTTAGGGTTTGGGTTTGTGTTAAGATTAGGGTAGGAATAGGGTTTGAGTCATTAGGGGTAGGATCATTAGGGGTTCGGGCCATTAGGGGTAGGTTTAGGGTAAGGTCAGGAGGTTAGGGATTGAGTCAGGGTCATTAGGGGTAGGGTAGGGTTAGGGGTTAGGATAAGACTTAAGGTTAGGATTAGGGTCGTTAGAGTTAGGGGTTAGGGTTAGCGTCATTAGGGTTAGGGTCAGGGTCAGGGTTAGGGTTAGGATTAGGTTAGAGTTGGGGTCATCAGGGTTAGTTTCTGTTCTGGTCCAACAGGATCAGCAATGAACCTGATCCCCAATCCATGCTGGCCTTCACAGGTCCCTGCTTTGCTGAGCACCATTTAACATTTTTGCATTTACATCCCAGGCAGGTGTGGAGCTGGAAGCCCAGGGGGTTTTTAGGGCGCACAAGCGAGGAGACTCAGTTCTGCCCCGTGGGTTCAGGCACAGGAGTGCTCGCTGCTGGCTGGGGGCACGGCGTTACCTCCCTGTGTGCAATTAGCTGTTGTCTGGCCCTGGAGATTAACCTTCTCTGTCACCACCATTGAAACAGCGCTGGGCCACATTCCCCTCTCCTTCCCTGCGCCAAGGGTCAGGCGTTCGCTGCAGACTGGGATCGGTTTTCCCCTGCACCACAATTTGTCCCCTAAAATACAAAGCTTTTGCTTCCCGGCCCTGGCACCGGGCAGGAAGCGGAGCCGGGACCCGGGCTCAGGCCCTGGTTGTGGGTGAGATCCTCAGGGGAGCTGGCTCTGAAGGACAGCGATGGCGGCTCCGCTGAGCCCCCCGTGTCCGGCCACGCTGCCTCGGCCCTGCCCGAGCCCCAGGGCACCCTCCTGGGGGTCTCGAGCCCCAGATGCTGCTCTCTCTGCCCACAGTGAGACCATGCAGGTGCCTGGAGCCGCGTTCCCCTGCTCTCCCACACAGGCAGGGTGTCCCCAGAGGTCCCCATGGCCCATGCGGTGCCCACCGCCAGGGGTGA
The DNA here is from genome assembly GCF_001431845.1 of Calidris pugnax. Classification (NCBI taxonomy): domain Eukaryota; kingdom Metazoa; phylum Chordata; class Aves; order Charadriiformes; family Scolopacidae; genus Calidris; species Calidris pugnax. The sequence goes on along the minus strand of NW_015091670.1, from coordinate 962,116 downwards.
CAGGAGAAGGGATGTGCCCTCTTGGCTCCCAGAGGGAATTTGGAATGGAAGAGCACACACAGATGTGCCCGCCCTCCCCCAGCTCGTCTGAGACCAGCAGGGAACAAGACATAGGAAGAGTCCCAAGTCATAGAATCAGAGAATGGTTTGGGTTGAAGGGACCTTAAAGCCCCCCCACCCAGTGCCACCCCCTGCCCTGGGCAGGGACACCTCCCACCACACCATGTTGCTCCAAGCCCCCTCCAACCTGCCCTTGAACCCCTCCAGGGATGGGGCAGCCACAGCTTAAACCCCCCCCAGTGCCACCCCCTGCCCTGGGCAGGGACACCTCCCACCACACCATGTTGCTCCAAGCCCCCTCCAACCTGCCCTTGAACCCCTCCAGGGATGGGGCAGCCACAGCTTCTCTGGCCAACCTGGGCCAGGCTCTCACCACCCTCCCACCAAACAAGTTCTTCCCCACAGCTCAGCTCCATCTCCCCTCTTGCAGGGTCCAACCCTTCCCCCTCCTCCTAGGGCTCCCCTCCCTCATCCAGAGTCCCTCCCCAGCTTTCCTGGAGCCCCCCCCTTGAGGGACTGGAAGGGGCTTCTCCAGAAATCACCACTGTTTTCTGGGGTAGATTTTCATACTCTGCTTAAAGTGATTAGACATGAATCCAGAAAATCATTCGTTAAACTTAGTGCAGCCTCCTCCAGGTCAGTCTGAGATGCTCCTCAGGTGAGAGAGCTTCATGCCCCGCTGTCCCTTCATCCTTTCCCAGAACTGACCCTGCTTTGAAGGCACCCACAGCTGAATGGACAGGTCCTCCCTTGTTGCTTCGGTCGGGTCCACACCATCTCCCAGCCTGACACATGTGCCTCCTCTTCCATCCATGTCCGCTTGCCTTCGCCTTCCCCGGGCTTGTCCGTTTTCCTGGGCCGTGCAGCGTGTCCCATCGTTGGTGTGCTCTGTGCCTGATGGTGTTCCCCGACCCTGCCCTCCCCCTGTGATGCACCAGGCTGGCTGCGAGGGTCAGACCAGGGCTGGACCCTGGACCTGCTGTGGTGGGTCGTGGCTCTCCCGATGGTACCCGCAGGGTCTCCTTCCAGCCAGAACCCTGCCTGGCTCTGCCCCTGTGGTGGAGCCACAGCAGCTCAGCCCAGAGTGGTTCAGGGGCTGTCACCCCGTGCTGGGGCTTGTAGGAAGTTATGGCTTCACCAACTTCATAGCTTACTCCTGTTTTTAAAAGTCATTCTCTCCCGCTGTGCTGTAGAGCATTCTCCCACGGGTAGCTCCCGTGCTCATGGAGCTTCTGGCCGCATCACTGCATGACCATCCCGGGGTCCTGAGTGGGCTCTGCAGACTGAGCTGGTCCTACACGATCTGGCATTAGGGTTTATTAAAAACTCGCATTGTTAAATGAGGGTCTCTGGCTGAACATCTGAACAGCAGCGCAGAGCTGGGCTGGTCACACCGATGGTCGCTACGTGTTCACCTTCTGCTTCAGCTGGAGGAATCAGCTCCCCCGTCTCTCTGTCAGCCCCAGAGCCAAGGAAGATGCTCAATCTGTGCCAGTTCTAGGACTTCTTCCCTGGCCGGCTCCTGCCATTAGCAGACAGAAGTCAGATCCTAAGGAGACCCAGGAACTCTAGAACTTCACTTCTTAGATGTAGAAACTGAAATCTCTCCCCTCTTTCCGTGTTGTAGTGTGGTGTGACGTGGATGGGGGAGGCTCTGGCTCTAACCAGTCCCTGTGCAGAGATGTCTCAGTGGTCCACATGCCTTCAGGCAGGGAGGTTTGTCCTCTACAGGCTCTTTCATTGTCCCCAGTGTCTTCCACTTCTCCAGCGTTGGCGGGTCTGCACTCATCCAGGGACAGAAATCTTGGGTGTGGTGGCTGAGCACCTCCAGCGACACGTGCAGGATGCTTTGGGTTCCTTGGCGTTCCCCTCCCCAGACAGACTATTCCAAGAGGATTGGTTGGGGTCAGTTGTCTTCTCAGTGGTTGGACACCGCAATGGGACATGAGCTGAAGGTTCTGAGTCTGAGGACACTTGGCTGGAGGAGCTGGGTTTGTTCCACACTCAATGCTCCTCAAGAAGGCCACTCTTGGGCAGATGAGCTTGTGCTCTCCTGCCGACTGCCCTGTCTCAGGAGCGAAGGCAGCAGTCCTTGGTCCAGGCTGTGGCTCAGGAGCTGGGCATCGGAGCTGTAGGAGAGGGATTATTAATATTGAGGAATTATTTCAGAGCAAGAAGTAAGACTTGGGTCTGGGCGTGTTTTTCAGAGAAAAATATACCAGCGGTGAAGAGCAGAAGTAGATTGTTGGTTTTGTTGGTTTTCAGTGTGAAAAAAGGTTAAGAGCAGACAGGAAGATTTTTTATAGCAGGGTCCCATTTAATTTAATAGATTTGTTAGTTGTATAAAACCCGCTGTAATTAATGAAAATTAATGATTCACAGAAAACATGGAGGTTTTGGGGGACATAGAACTTGGAGAGGCCAGTGAAGAACTAGAAGGAAACTCTCCAAGCTAAATGAGTGCCTTGCATGAGACAGCTCAGAGCTAATAAATATGAGGAGATGGGCAGCTGAGGGCAAGAGCTGGATTCCGTGGGCCAAAGAGCACGGTCCCCATGAGCTGTGACCATCTGATGGTGGCAACCTTCCTGATGCCTCCAGTGCTCTCTGCACCACAGGCAGTGTGGAGAGAGAGCTGACACGGAAGGCTCCAGGAAAGCTGGGGAGGGACTCTGGATGAGGGAGGGGAGCCCTAGGAGGAGGGGGAAGGGTTGGACCCTGCAAGAGGGGAGATGGAGCTGAGCTGTGGGGAAGAACTTGTTTGGTGGGAGGGTGGGGAGAGCCTGGCCCAGGTTGGCCAGAGAAGCTGTGGCTGCCCCATCCCTGGAGGGGTTCTCATGGTGTTGAGATGGAACTTCCCCTGGTCCAGTTGGTGCCCGTTCCCTCTTGGCCTGGCCCTGGGCACCACTGGGAAAAGCCTGGCCCCATCCTCCTGACGACCACTCTTGAAGGATTGCCAGGCCTTGAGCAGATCCCCCCTCCCTCTGCTCTTCTCCACACTAAACACACCCAAGTCCCTCAGCCTTTCCTCAGCACAGAGATGCTCTAGGCCCCTCACCATCTTGGCAGCCCTTTGCTCTGCCCTCTCCACCACTTCCCTGGCCTTCTGCAACTGGGGAGCCCATCCCAGGGAGGTCTCCCCAAAACGTGGACCTTTCCACTGGAAATGTTGTCTGGGCAGAATGTGAAGATTTGGGGTGTTTACCTGGGGTTCCCGGGCAGGTTCCAGGCTGGTCTGAATGGGCTCAGTGGGGCTGTTCTGTGGGGGGGGCACGAGCTCATTATACTGCACTTGTGCCAGTTGCATTTGGGAACCATCAGCTTTCTTCCTGCTGCACAGCGCAGTCGCCAGGCCCCTTCATAAGGTCTCTGACCCCTATGAAAGCTTTTTCGGGAAACATTAGACCATCTGCACAAGTCCAGCGCTGCCGAGCTGTCTGTGCCAGGAACAGCAGAGCGGTGCTGGAGGTAACCCAGCTGTGCAGACCAGAATCCATAGCACCAAGGTGCCTGACTCATAGGTCTCCATGCCGAACGCTGCCTGCAGGTTCCACCTGTATTTCTGCTCAGGAGACTCCATGCAGAAGTGTGACAGCCCTTTGAGTGACAAAATTTAGCAGATCTCTCCTGGTTTGCTTATAGAATCAGAGAATCAGAGAATGGTCTGGGTTGAAGGGACCTTAAAGCCCCCCCAGTGCCACCCCCTGCCCTGGGCAGGGACACCTCCCACCACACCATGTTGCTCCAAGCCCCCTCCAACCTGCCCTTGAACCCCTCCAGGGATGGGGCAGCCACAGCTTCTCTGGCCAACCTGGGCCAGGCTCTCCCCACCCTCCCACCAAACAAGTTCTTCCCCACAGCTCAGCTCCATCTCCCCTCTTGCAGGGGCAAACCCTTCCCCCTCCTCCTGGGGCTCCCCTCCCTCATCCAGAGTCCCTCCCCAGCTTTCCTGGAGCCCCCCTTGAGGGACTGGAAGGGGCTCCAAGGTGTCCCCGGAGCCTTCTCTTCTCCAGGCTGAACCCCCCCCAACTCTCTCAGCTCCCCCTCCCAGCAGAGGGGCTCCAGCCCTCCCAGCATCTCCGTGGCCTCCTCTGGCCCCGCTCCAATAAGTTCGTGTCCTTCTTGTGCTGAGGCCTCCAGAACTGGACACCGTGCTCCAGGTGGGGTCTCCCCAGAGCAGAGCCGAGGGGCAGCCCCCCCCCCCCGCCCTTGCCATGCTGGCCACGCTGCTTTTGATGATTTTGTGTTCATCTGAAGAGGAGCCCTTCCCGTGCTCCCTCAGCATCACCAGCCCCCAGACGCTGGTGGAGTCACTGCGCTGCCTGCGGGAGGGACAGTACATTGGGCACAATTAACCCCTCTTGTTTGTAGCCGTTTTTCAGGTGTTCCCTCGCAGCATCCCATTGTTTTTCTCCCGTGAAAGGGAGGAACTCAGAAGGGCTAGATTTATCTTCCCTAATGAAAGTGCTGGCAGCGCTAGTGGAGTCCTGAGAAAAAAAATTGAAAGTGGGAAATTAGATGGCCTTCAGTGAAAACCCTTGTTCTCAGTAGTTCTTCAGATGAGCCTCACGCGCTGCTGGGCACCCTCTTCCCTGTGGGCTTTCTTTATGGGGACAAGTTCATCTTCTCCTTGGATCCTTTTTTCTGAGAGCCAGGAACAGATTTCTTGCCAAAATTCAGTAGTTCGGAAAGAGCAGAGGGTTGGTGAATGGTCCCTGAGAGGAGCTCATTGGTCTCCTGGTGACACGGCCACTGCCCGAGCAGGGGGCTGCTGCCCTGGGGGGGGGTCACTGGGCAGAACACACAGCGTGGGGGGCATGTACTGGTCCAGCCAGGACCACCCAGTTCTCCCCCTTCCCTACAGATGGGGAGGGCAAAGAGGAGGGGAAAGGAAAGGGGGAAAAAATCGTGGGTTGAGTTGAAGACAGTTTAATAGAACAATAACAGGAAAAAAAAAGGGGGGGGAAAATAATAATGGTAAAGATAAAGTGGAAGATGCAGTAACCCAGCACAAGTCACTCCCACCACCCGATGGTCGGTTCCCCAGCCCATCCCAGCAGGGATCACACGCTCCCACCCCCCGGCCACCCCCCGTTTCTCCACCAAGCCCAAGGTCTGTGGTACAGAACATCTCACTGGCCCTTCCATCCTTCTGTCCATGCTCCTCCCCAGCTTCTGTGGGAACCTGAGAAAGGTCCTTGAGGTATGAACATCACCCAGCAACAACTGAACCAATATGTGTTATTGACGCTCCTTTCATACCAAATCTGAAACACGGTCCCTGCTGGAAAGAAAACTCACTCAGTCCCGGGTGAAACCAGGACAGGAGAGAAGGGCTTTCCTGGCTCCTTCCTGACCAGGCTTCTCTTGGCCCTCTGGTCAAAAGGGCTTCCTGGAAGTTCTCTGAAGAAGCGTATTTCCTTCCAGCTTTTGAAAACTTGCCCGTGGACCTTCTCCACCGGGAGAAAACTCATCTGAACAGAGCCCGTCAGTCCGAGCTGGGGCAGGGATGGGGATGGGGAGTCCTGCTGTCCCCTGGACACCGTGAGAGCATCCACCCCGTGCCAGCGAGTGTAGGTCCTGTTTGGTGGTTGTGTTACTTCCACAGTGACTTGTAGCATGAGTGCTTCTGATTTTTGGTTTGAGAGCTATCTCGGGAGACCTTCTTTCCTTTCTGTGCTCCTCCCCTTCGTCCCCACTTGTCAGGGTCAGTTCTCATGAGACAATTCTGGAAGGCAAAATCTTTTCAAAGTGGGTGCTGTAGAGGTGTCCTGTCATCTGGGCATGCACCATTCCAGGCAGGAGGCCCCAGAGTGTCCATCTGCATTCCAAGCAAGGAGAGGGAGGATTAGTCTCCAGCCCTGGCCCTCAGGCACAGCCTGGCCATGGGCACAGCACCGAGCTCTGTGGTGGTGGAGAATCACCAGAGCAGTCTCATGTCTCACCAGTGAGCGAAGGTGGTTCATCACGGGCTGCGAGTCCTTTGTGCTGTTGTGAGGAATAGTGATGGAGAAGCTTTTGAAGGCCGGTACGAACACACCTGGAAGCCAAGAGCAGGAGCACAAAAGACTTGCCGAGGAGAAGGGGAGCATTTCTCTTTGGAGCAGTTAGAGGTGTGTTCCTCTGTTGCTGGGTCTGTCCTCGCTTTTGCAACCCTTGGAGAAATTTGGACCAGATACAGAGTTCAAAGGAAGAATCCTCATCCATTAGTGACTCATTCAAGAAATCTTCTTTTTAATACCTTCAGTGAAAGTAATCCCAGAAGGGTTAATTAGCTGTCCTACAAATGCATAATCCCTCTTTCGTGGGTTAGAACTTCCCTTTTCATCAGACTGGTGTTTCTTTGTGAGGCTGCTTCCCCTGAGACCCCTCCTCCCTCTTTGCTGGTTCCAGTCAGGTCCCGGCATGTGCTGTGGGCACCAATCAGGCCTTGTCTTCTGCCTCTCAAAAGACTTAATTTTTTCTGGCTAAGCTGAAGAAGAAATCCGGACAACCCATCTCCTGCTGCTGCCAGACTGCCACCACCGAGCTCTGCGGTACAGGGCTTGAGAGCTGCCACAGCCTGCATTTCAGGTGTTCAGAGAAGACAAGCTTGAAGGCAGCCCCATAACGGTGATCGGAGCTGCCACGTCCCACCTCACAGAGTTGGGCCACCTGTGGCCACCAGCAATCCCACCGTCTCTGGGCTGCTGGTCTGCCAAGGCCCGGCTGGAGCACCACCAGAAGCAGAAAGTGAAGAAAGCGTTTTGTTTTTCTTATTGAGCTCCCCAGTTACATTGACTTGATGTTGCCTAGAGGAGAAGCAGATGACACCGTAGCACTCACGAGGCCTGACAAAGCTGAAGTCCTCGAGAGCAGCACCCTGAGACATGGCAGCACTTGGCCTCAGCTGCTGCATCCCCGTCGGTGTGTGTTCCTCAGGCAAAGCTCATGACACACCAACACCAGCCTGCGGTCACGAGGAGCAGCGACCCAGGACCAAACCCTCTAAGCAGGTGTCATCACTGCACAAAGCGTGCAAGTCCTTGGCAGGGATGTGGTGCTGGGGTGAGCCATCACACCCAGAAGAACTTACCAGGCTTCGGAGCAGGGTGAAGGGCCTGTGACCGAATAGCTGGACCAGTGGCCCATAATGAAGTCAGCTTCCAGAGCTGGAGAGGACGTCAGAGACTGGTGGGCCATCTGCGTGGCTGGCAGAGCAGCACTGCTGACGGCGTGGAGAGGCAACGGCACGTTGCCAACAGTCCATTGCACTGGCCAAGCCCGATGTTCTGCAGAGGAGAGCAGACCTACAGACTACATCTGCTGGCCAGCCATGCCCAGAGAGGTCTCCTGTGGCACCAGCTGTCTCCTCTCTGCAAGCACATACCAGCTGTGGAGCTGATCCCTCTGTGGCTCCAGCAATCCCACTCCCCAGGAGCAGGAAGAGCCAACATCCCGGGTCCCAAAGACCTCCAAATCTAAAAGAAACTGCCGAGAGGCAGGGAGGCCTCGCCAATGATGTGGGTCTCTGTGGGACCCTCATCTCCACTGCTGGCAATGCCCACACTGCCAGACAGCCCTCGGGCATCCATCGCCCCGGTGAGGAGCACAGGGTGCTGCAGGGACTTGTCACCCTCCGCTGGAGTCTCCTCTCCCTTCACAGGCTCTGGCTGCAGCTCCCGCTCTGTCCCACCTCGGGTGGGTTAAACAAGCCTTGGGCACGTTGGCTGCCGTGTCTGCAGCCATTCCTACTCGTGGTCACCTTTCTTGAACACGAGTGACCAGAACCATGCTCAGCATTGCAAATATGGGTGTGTTGGTGTCTCCCCCAGCGACATGAATTCACCCTTAATTCTGTGAGAAACACACATCTTGGATCTTGCCTGTTTCTCTTGCCTTTCATAGAATCGTAGAATCATAGAATCACAGCTCAGCTCCATCTCCCCTCTTTTGGTGTCAAACCCTTCCCCCTCCTCCTAGGGCTCCCCTCCCTCATCCAGAGTCCCTCCCCAGCTTTCCTGGAGCCCCCCTTGAGGGACTGGAAGGGGCTCCAAGGTCTCCCCGGAGCCTTCTCTTCTCCAGGCTGAACCCCCCCAACTCTCTCAGCCTGTCCCACAGCAGAGGCCGTGCTGTGTTGGTGCCTCCCAGTCCCCCTCTCCTGGGATCTCCCAGAGCTCTCTCCCCCTCCATCGCTCCCAGTGGGGAGCTCTCTGCCAGCCCCCCAGGCAGGGCGCCGTGTCTTGCCCCGTCACTCTCCTGTCTCCTGTGCCGCAGCCCTCAAGGTCACTTGGCTCTTCCTCATCCGTATGGACGGCGCTTCCCAATTGTGATTCATCGTCAGGCTCCTTGATCACTGTCCTCCTCTCTGTGCCAGGCCAGCAGGGAGCAGGGCTGGGGGGGCTGTGCCAGAGCCCGCTCACCCTGAGCAGACCTTCACCTTCACGTTCAGCCCATCTCCTCGGAGCCATCTCTCTAAGAAGCCCTTAGTGCTCCTCAGCCCCCCAGAAGTGTGGGTCTGGTGGAGTGTGTGTGTTCCTGGCAGCATGACCTGTAGCCCTGGGGCTCCTCTGGCCAGCAGCAGGTTTTCCAGGGTGTCCATCTGTTCCCAGGGGGGGACCTGAGGTGGGGTGGCAGAGCTCGGAGGGCAGCAGGGCAGCAGGGGGGGTCCGTGCAGACAGCCCGAGGATGCTGCTGTGGTGACTGATGTCACATCCAGGAGCCAGGGAGCTGTGGTTTGGTGACATTTTGACCAGCAGAGTGACATTGCTGACCCAGACGGGTGGCCATGGACTATTTAGCCACGTGATAACCAGCCCAGCCCCAGTAACGATGGGCCTCTTGGCCCGGGGCTGTGCAGCCCTGAGGCAGCGAGGTCTTCCTCCCCTTCCTCCTCTCTCTGGCCCCCCCACAGCTGCAGCACGTCTGCGGTGGGGCTCCCCAGAGCTGCAGTGGGATGTGGGTCCCTGCTGAGAGCCCCCCTGGGAGCTGAGACCCCACCACGGAGCAGGGACCGAACCCCGGGATGGGTTGGGTTTAGCTGCCAGGACAGAGACCGCGTGGGAGCCCCAGGTCCCAGCTGTGTCCCCAGGTGCAGTCAGTGGTGGGTGCTTCTGGAGGGAGACCCCAAAGCAGGGCAGGGACAGAGCCAGGCCCAGCAGCGCCTTCCCTGCCCCCCCCCCCCCAGGCTGAGGCAGCTCATGGTGCTTGAAGGACTCATCCTCCATGACCTCACCCTCTCAGGTTTTAGATAGAGTCACAGAAGCGTAGAATCACCCAGGTTGGAAGGGACCTTTCAGATCATGGAGTCCAACCATGGACCCAGCACTGCCAAACCCACCCCTGACCCATGTCCCTCAGCACCACGTCTGCCCAGCTTTCAAATCCCTCCAGGGATGGGGACTCCACCACTGCCCTGGGCAGCCTCTGCCAAGGCTTCACAGCCCTTTCCATTAAGACATTTTCCCCAACATCCATCCTAAACCTCCCCTGGGGCAACTTGAGGCCGTTTCCTCTTGTCCCATGGCCTGTTCCTTGGGAGAAGAGACCGACCCCCACCTGATTCCATTTCTTCTCTCGTACCCAGGGCACTTGTTCGTGCCAGGGCAGGCAGGGAAGGCAGGAGGTGGTGGCGGAGGGAAGGTGTGTGTGCAGCCTGGATTGTCCCCATCAGGCTCTCGTCGTGGTGAGCAGTAGGGCCAAGTGCTGCAGGAGGGACTGTCCCCTGCCCAGCTCCATGGCCTGTCCCCACCATGACACAGGCTGAGGCCGGGGAGGTGGACATGGCTTAGTGCAAGGGGAAGAGCCATCCAGGCACCTCTGGGCTGCCTGAGCCCACACTGACCAGGGGTCACCCTCGGGTGAGGATCAGACCCTGCTGCCTCCATCCTCGGGGTGATGGGATGGTCCTTCCGTCCCCACTCTGCTCCTGGGGAGATGCCAGAAGGTTCCCTCTTCTCCCAGGGCTGTTTTGCTCCGAGTCCGTGGTGGGACCCATGAGCATGGGGATGTGGGGCAGTCAGTGAGGGGAGATGGGGTCCCCGATGGGAGACTGGGGCTTTGGTGCAGCTTGGGCAGGGCGAGGTGCAGGCTGTTCAGCTGCAGCAGGTCTTGGTGTGTGCCCAGGGGCCACCTTCCTCCCGGGCAGGTGGCCAGGGGCTTCCGAGCGGCGGCGGCGGGGACAGGTCTGGCCGGGATCCGGAGATGCAGGAGATACTTGCTCGAACCTCTTCTACCTCCTCTGGAGCAGCCCCGGCAGGGCTCGCAAGGAAGTCTTGGCTGAGGAGCTCCGAGCCGT
>NW_015091670.1:949494-951770 GCF_001431845.1 Calidris pugnax | reverse complement strand
TGCTCCTGTGTCTGGGGACCTGCGCCTCACCCCTGCCCTCTGCTCTCTCTCCTCTCTCTCGCTGTACCGTTCTCTCTGCAGACTTTTCAGTAGTTTAGGAGAACTCAGCACCATTTCCCAGCGGAGCTCCGGGACCACCTACACAGTCCGACCTGGCAGTCGCTACCCCGTAACCCGACGTACCCCCAGCCCCGTGAAGCCGGCTCTGGATCGGACGGAGCCCCTCAGCACCGTCCGGCCCTACGGTCTGACCCCTCCCACCATCCTCAAATCTTCCAGCCTCTCCATCCCCCACGAGCCCAAGGAGGTGCGCTTTGTGGTGAGGAGCGTGAGCGCCCGGAGCCGCTCCCCGTCCCCGTCCCCCTCTCCAGGGCCGCCCCTGCACACCCTCCACCCGCCTCGGCCCTTCATGCAGAAACCCCTCCACCTCTGGAACAAGTACGACGTCGGGGACTGGCTGGAAAGCATCAACTTGGTGGAGCACCGAGACAAGTTTGAGGACCATGAGATCGAGGGCACGCACCTGCCCGCCCTCACCAAGGAGGACTTTGTGGAGTTGGGGGTGACCCGGGTCGGGCACCGGATGAACATTGAGCGGGCGCTCAAGCAGCTGGTAGACAGCTGACCGTCCCAGGCAGCCCTGGCCTCTTCCAGAGCCACCACGGGGGGGTGGGGGGGCGTTTCTACTAGACTAATAAAACCCACTTTGATTCTCTTTCTATTCTGAGCACTGCACTGACGGGCGCGGAGCCGAAGGGGCTCCCGCCCGCTCCCACACTGGCCCCCCCCCCCCCCCCCCGCCCCCCCCCCCCCCCCCCCCCCCCCCCCCCCCCCCTCCGGGAGCAGCGGGGCGGAGCGGCCCGGATCGCCGCGGGGGTGGGGAGGGAGGGAGGGAGATGTTTTATTTCCTTTTGGTTTGGGGTCTTGTTTCCAAGGGGGACACGTTGATGGATAATATATAATCTCCGTGCATTTATATAGAGAGCAGCTGATGATCTACACGAGATGATATTGAACTACAGGATTCCCACTCCGTCCTAAGTCATCCTTATTTTGCATCTTTTTAATCAGCTATATATTTGAAAAAGAGAGAACAAATATCTATATATCTATATCTATAGCTATAGCCACCTGATTTTGTTATAATTTTACTAAATCTATATATCTAGACTTGTTGAGATGCTGGCGAGGCGGTGCCTGCACCCCTCCCCTGGGACGCCCATGCCTCATGGGAGTTTTTAGCGACTGACTGAATGAATGTTAAAAAAAAAAAGTCTTTTTAAAAAAAAAAACCACAAAAAAGAAAAAAAAAGAAAAAAAAAAACAACCAACCCCAACAGCTCCTTTCAGACACTCTGGATTTTAAAGATTCAGAAACACAAAACAAAAAAAAAAAAGCTTGGTTTTTTGGGACACACCGAGTCTTCCACCCCCCGCCCGCCGGGCAGAGGCTTCCACCACCCCGCAGAGCCCGGCGCCCTTGGCAGGCACCGTGTCCCCGGGCCCCCCCCGCCACACTCACGCCCACCGGGCCACCGGGCTACCCCCGGCGGGGCCACCGTGGCCGGTGGCAGCGGGAGGAGGCCGGCGTGCGGGTCCCATGGCCGGGCTGGCTCCGGCCACACCGCTGGGGACCCTGGGGACGGCGGTGGCACGGTCAGGGGGGGCAGCAGGGCTCGGCGGTGGCCACTCCGTCACCCCATGGCTTCGGGGGAGCCGGAGTGCCCCAGGCCAGCCCCGGCGCTGGTGGAGGTGGCGTCCCCGTCCCCCAGCGTGGTGCCCGGTGCCCCCTCCTCGCCCGTCCCCAGCCCCTCAGGGGTGGCCAGGGCTCGGGAGGGGACGGCTCGGTGACCGGTGTTCCCAAAAAGCCGAGTCCCCCACGAAGGCATTAACTCTTCTGGTGCTAGAGGGAAGGACAAGGAGGTTCCTTCTGACCCTCACACATCTCCGAACCTTTACAACCTTCAGCCAGGGAAAAGGCCCAGGCCCGGGCAGGGGGTGGCAGCCCCCCCCGGGCACCAGGCCCTCCCCGGGACGGTCCCTGCCCTGCGCCGGCGCACCAGGCCCTCCCCGGGACGGACCACGCCGAGCTGCGTCCCCCGTCCCCGAGCTCCCGCGGGGCGCCCGTCCCCGCGCCTCCATCCTGAGCTCCCCGGCAGCCGCCGGTCCCCGGGGGTCCGCGGCCTCTGCCCCCTCCCCGGGTGCCATCCCACTGCTCCCATCTGGGTTGGGCACCCGGGGATGGCGCGAGGGGCTTGGGGCCGGACCGGCGAGCG
>NW_015091670.1:945510-949222 GCF_001431845.1 Calidris pugnax | reverse complement strand
CCATCGCCCCCCAGCTCTGCCCCACTGCCCCCTGCACGCCTCGTCCGTGGCCAGCAGCATGTGCAGCCGCATGTGCAGCCCCACGCACGACCCGCACCCTGGCTGGGCACCCCTTGGCCCCCCCTCACCCTCCATTGCCCACGCTCTGGCTCCTTCACTCACCCCGGCACCACTTGGCACCCTCCATTGGCAAAGGCTTGGGACGGTCCCACGCCGGAGACGTCCTGTGCCATCACTGCCGCTGCCATCATCACTGCCACTGCCATCGATGCCACCGCTGCTCTGGCCTCTCCCACCCCCTCGCTTGCTCCCTCCTTCGCCATCCAGACCCCCCCCAGCTCCGTCCGTCCCCACCTTGTCCCTCTGCCGCATCGCTCAGGCTTTGCGTCCCCCGCTGCTGAGGGGCACCAGCCATGAGCCACGCTCGCCGCTTGTCCCTGCCACCGGGGCTGGGCTCTCCGGGCTGAGGCTGCTTCCCCAGCTCCGTGCCTGGCGAAGCAGCACCGGCACGTCCCGGGGTGCCAGGGGACACCCAGCTCCTCCGCATCCCCCTGCACAGCCCCCCGAGGAGCCCCCGCTGTACACAGGGGCCCTGAGTATGTCCCCAGGTCGGGGTCACAGCCTTTTTCCCAAACCCTAGAAATCGGGATTCCCAAGGAGTTCATTTGGCTGCTTGTTCCTGGTGCTGCTTCCAGCTGCTCTGGAGCCCCCCGGGGTTGGGGGACACTGGTTGTGCAGCCCGGGGGTGACACGGGGACCTGTGCCCGCTGGCTTTGGCCCCTGCTGCCGCTTGCTTGCAGAGCCCCCCGCTGTCTCTGCTCAGGCTCCATCCCCTGGGACCCCCAGGGCCGGCTCCTGCTGCGGGGACACGGGGTGGCAGAGCACGCTGGGGGTCTGCACGCCACAGCTTGGCCAGGTCTGCACCGCTGATGGCTCGTCCCCGGCTCGCGGCCCCTCGCCCGGCTTGGTGCTGCCAGCGCCCTGCAGACCCTCTGCATGCCCCCTGCCTGCCCCTGCCTGCCCCTGCCCACCCCTGCCCACCCGACCACCTCATCCCACCGCCGTCCCCTTCACCTCTTCTCCTCCTGCCCTTCATTCCCATCGCGCTGCTGGCTCCATCCCCGCTGCGCCCGCAGGTAACGGAGACCCTGGCAGCCCTCAGAGACCCTGGTGGCCCTTGGAGCCCCCTGGGGCCCTCAGAGACCCTGGTGGCCCTTGGAGACCCCAGTGGCCCTCAGAGACCCCGGTGGCCCTTGGAGACCCCAGTGGCCCTTGGAGACCCCGGTGGCCCTCAGAGACCCCGGTGGCCCTCAGAGACCCCCCGTGGCCCTTGTGCCCCCTCAGGGCAGGCGCCGCTGGTGGGAGTGTGATGTGTGTTGGCCTGAGTGCAGGCTGCCCGGTGGGTACCCGCCGGGCGAACCCCGAGTCTCTGCCCCTTCCGCAGCTGTTTCTGGGGCGACCCCGAGAGACTCCCCGCCTGCACCCGCCTCTTGCCGCAAGAGGCCAGAAACCTGCAGAACCGCAACTGGGTATTTTTTTTTTTTTTTCTGCAGAAAGTTCGGTCTGGGACCCGGGAAAGCTGGACGCCTTCTTGCCATTTCCGAGGAGCCCCCCTGCGGTTCCCCCCACTGCCCCCCGTCCTCTTGGCCAGGGCTGGAAATGGTGGATGCACCGCTCTGCCCCGGCAGCGCCGGCGGCCGCGCCGCCCTCCCCGTGCATCCCAGCTTCCCGCACCAAAGCAGCTGCAGCCGTACCTGTGTTGGCAAACACTGCGTGCCCCCCCCCCGGGGACACCACGGCTCGTCCCAGTCAGGCCTAACACCAGAGAAGGCGACTTCCCACCACGCTGCCACCCCGTCACCCCCACCGAGTCCCCGGGGGCTGCCAGGGTCTGCCCCAAACCTGCTCCCCCGCCCCAGCAGCCCCACACACCTTCATCCTCATCATCATCCTCCCATCCAGCTGCACCCTCCCTGTCCCCCCCTCACGGACACGTGGCAGAGCCGGGGCTTTGGGGGTGGCACCGTCCCCTGGCAGCACCAGGGCCACCGGGCGAACCTGCTTCGCCCAGTGCCTCCCTGCTGGGTGCCGAGACCCCCTTCTGCTGACCTGCTTGTGCCCCCCCCGCTAACGCAGCCGCTGCTGCTTGACCTTTATTTTCTCAGCCGAAGCCGAGAGGATTCTCCCCAGGTGTAGATAGCGCTTTCCTGCCTCTGTATCTATTCTGGCCGCACCGGCATCTCCGCGCCCGACATCCCCCGGCCCAGTGAGACATTTCGCTTTGAAAAGCCATCCAGGAGAAGGCAGAGGGGTGGGGGGGCAAGGAACCCACCCCCGGCGCCCGCGGCACCGAGCACCCGCAGCCCTGGGCCGCGCGTCCCGTCCCGCCCGGCGGTTACTGTGATCCTCATGGCTTCTCAACCACTTGGGGTTTCTTGCTGTAAAAAGGGAAACACTTTTTTCTTTTTTTTTTGGAGGTTTTTTGGTTTGTTTTTTTTTTTTGGCTTTGAAGGGTTTGGGTTTTTTTTTTTAAAAAAAAACAAACAAAAACACAAAACCAAGAAGTTGTTGGTATTTTTTCCTTTGTCCAGACTGACGCCATCGCCCCCCGTTCTCCATCAGCTCCTGTCTGTGACTGACTGTAGGAGAGGAGAAAGCAGAGCCCAGAGCGCTTTGTGCCCGGGGGGGGGGTGATGAGGGGCTTCTCCAGCCCCTTCCCCTCGGGCACAAAGCATGGGTGGTTTTCTCTCTGTCCCGTCCCCCCCGCGGGCAGCCCCCACTGCCGCATGCGTGTGTCACCGCGGGGACCCCACACCCTCTGCATGTGCATATTCCGGCTCCCGCCCTCGCACCCGCGCGTGCGACCACGGCCCCGGCATCCACACTCTCGTTTCTTTACCCCGACGGACTCACCTGTGGGTTATATATATATATATATTATTTTTACTTTTTGGTTTGTTTTATTTTTTTTTTTCTTGTTCCGTTTTTAATTTGACAGGGTCGGTTTGACTTCACCCTTATTTTGTATGGATTTTTCGGAGGAGCTTTCTCCTTCTCCAGAGTCATGGAGGTGTGGCCATTCGCCTCCCGCCCTTGACGTTGTGATACACATACCCCACAGAGATCTATGTTTCTTATATTATATTATTATTATTATTAATTATTATTATTATGTAATAAATTTATAAGAAAGCTCTGCTTTGTTCCGTGGTGTCTCTCTGCTCCAGCAGCCCCCAGACCAGGGCTTCCATCCAGGACCCCTCCACAGGGGGTGCACCCAGATCCCAACCCTGGGCATCTGTGGCTTCCTGCTCACTGGGGGCTTGTGTGCTCCCCCCACCCCAAACCAGCATCAGGGACGGTGTGGGGGGGGTGCGGCTGGGCAGGAGTGATGCCCTGCTTCATTGGGGGGGCCGGGGTGGCTCGCTGCTCCCCAGGGCTACTGGTCTGTGCAGGGTGGCACGGGACAGACCTGCACCCACAACCCCCCCACACCTCAGGGAGCTCCCCGGGTGGGGGGTGGCAGGTTCCTGGGGTCGGTACCCCACGGTGGGGAGCCAAAGGGGGTCACTGAGCCGGGAGGGGGCTGTGCAGGGACCCCACAGCCGTGGGGCTGGTGAGTGGCACCAGGACACCAGCCACAGTGGTCTGAGGGATGCTGTGCTGTGCCCCTGCCCACCCCACCCTGCTCCTGGGGTCCCACCACCCCCAA
>NW_015091670.1:943968-944270 GCF_001431845.1 Calidris pugnax | reverse complement strand
GCGGTGAGGATGTGCGGGGAGTCCGTGGGGCATGGGCTGGAGTATGTGCAGGGGGGGCCAAGCCGGCTGGTTGTGGGGTCAGACAGAGTCTCTGGCCGTCTGTGGGGCTGGAGGGGGGTGCGGAAGCAGGAGACACAGTGACCGTCCCCTTACTCCAGGTAAATGTCCTCTGTGGGGCAGGCGTACTCCAGGTGCTCCTGGTAATATTCCTGAAACGCTCGTCTGCAGGGAAGGGCACAACGGGGCGGCTCAGGGGGGGCTGCCAGGTAGCCCCCCGCACCCCCGGCCCCAGCAGAGCCAGG
>NW_015091670.1:940998-943310 GCF_001431845.1 Calidris pugnax | reverse complement strand
CATAGCACCACAACATCCGCACCCCTAGCACACAAAACCTCTGTAACCCCCTCTCCCAGCGCCCCGTGGCTCCCCCCATCCCCATCGTACCCGACACACTCGGCGACGTGCCGCATGGATTCCTGGGAGACGAAGACGTGGCAGGCGAAGCGGCTCAGCACCGGGTGCTTGGTGATGAACCCGAAATAGCTGTGGGGGGGAGCAGGGTGAGGGGAGGGGGGACACCCCACTCCTTCCCCTGTGGGGGGCTCTGTGGAGGGGACACCCCCTGGGACCGTGGGGCTGGGGCAGCCACAACAGGATGGGGACCAAGCAGAGGGACCTGGTGTGGCACCACAGGGGTGTGGGTGCCCCGGGTAGGGGATGGGGGAGATCCCTTGGGGCTGGAAATGCTAGGGGGCTGTGGGAGGACCTGGGGGGGGGTCTCACCAGCTGTTGCGGGGGTGGCACCCACAGAAGGAGATGTTCTTCATCTGGAAGAAGTGGCTGCAGCGCTCGAACTGGAAGAGGAGAAGGAGATGGAGACGGAGATGGAGATGGAGGAGGAGAAGAGATCCGAGGTGTGGGTGTCTGGCTCATGGCAGGGCAGCCACCTGCACCCACCACCACCTCGGGGGGCCTCACAGGACCCCCTCTCCCACAGCTCTCCCCCTCCCTGCCCCGTGCCCCTCACCTCCTCGTCCCGGCTGTACTCGGTGACGGTGAGGATGAGCTTGATGCCCTGCAGCGTGATCTCCAGGTCGCAGCTGGCCGGCGGGCGCAGGTGTACCGTCAGCTTCCTGGTGGTGGCAATCTGGGGGGGCACGGAGTGGAATCATGACATGGGGGGGTCACGTCAGCATGGGGAGGAGGGGGGGGCATGCCACCAGCCCCCTGCCGCAGGCTCACCTTCTGCATGGCGGCGCAGAGGATGCCGTTGCCCTGGTGGTAGGGAACCTCCACCGAGCCCAGGAACTGCACGTTGAACCGCTCCACCCAGCACGGGTTCCTCTTCAGGCCTGTGGGGAGAGGGGACAAGGAGATGCCGCCCTGAGCCCCCCACAACCCCCAACACCCCCCCCCGCCCTGGGGACCCCGCAGGCTCCTACCGATGGCGTCCCGGGCTTGGCCGACCACCTCATGGGCGTAGAAGGCGGGGAAGATGCCCCTCTCCCCCGTCCGCATGTTGTAGCCCCGGTACCAGTAGTCATCCTCCTCCAGCTCCACCAGGATGGGGTCGTCCACGTCCAGCTCCAGCTCGTCCTGGTCTCACCAGCTGTTGCGGGGGTGGCACCCACAGAAGGAGATGTTCTTCATCTGGAAGAAGTGGCTGCAGCGCTCGAACTGGAAGAGGAGAAGGAGATGGAGACGGAGATGGAGATGGAGGAGGAGAAGAGATCCGAGGTGTGGGTGTCTGGCTCATGGCAGGGCAGCCACCTGCACCCACCACCACCTCGGGGGGCCTCACAGGACCCCCTCTCCCACAGCTCTCCCCCTCCCTGCCCCGTGCCCCTCACCTCCTCGTCCCGGCTGTACTCGGTGACGGTGAGGATGAGCTTGATGCCCTGCAGCGTGATCTCCAGGTCGCAGCTGGCCGGCGGGCGCAGGTGTACCGTCAGCTTCCTGGTGGTGGCAATCTGGGGGGGCACGGAGTGGAATCATGACATGGGGGGGTCACGTCAGCATGGGGAGGAGGGGGGGGCATGCCACCAGCCCCCTGCCGCAGGCTCACCTTCTGCATGGCGGCGCAGAGGATGCCGTTGCCCTGGTGGTAGGGAACCTCCACCGAGCCCAGGAACTGCACGTTGAACCGCTCCACCCAGCACGGGTTCCTCTTCAGGCCTGTGGGGAGAGGGGACAAGGAGATGCCGCCCTGAGCCCCCCACAACCCCCAACACCCCCCCCCGCCCTGGGGACCCCGCAGGCTCCTACCGATGGCGTCCCGGGCTTGGCCGACCACCTCATGGGCGTAGAAGGCGGGGAAGATGCCCCTCTCCCCCGTCCGCATGTTGTAGCCCCGGTACCAGTAGTCATCCTCCTCCAGCTCCACCAGGATGGGGTCGTCCACGTCCAGCTCCAGCTCGTCCTCGTGGCGGGGGATGAACCTGGGGGGCGACGCGGGATGGAGGAGGTGGGCAGGGAGGGGCAGAGCCATGGGAGAGGGGGTCCTGCGAGACCCCCCCAAGGTGCCCGTGGGCAGGGCTGGGCTGGCTCTCCACCGAGCCCAGGAACTGCACGTTGAACCGCTCCACCCAGCACGGGTTCCTCTTCAGGCCTGTGGGGAGAGGGGACAAGGAGATGCCGCCCTGAGCCCCCCACAACCCCCAACACCC
>NW_015091670.1:937450-940922 GCF_001431845.1 Calidris pugnax | reverse complement strand
CAGGATGGGGACCAAGCAGAGGGACCTGGTGTGGCACCACAGGGGTGTGGGTGCCCCGGGTAGGGGATGGGGGAGATCCCTTGGGGCTGGAAATGCTAGGGGGCTGTGGGAGGACCTGGGGGGGGGTCTCACCAGCTGTTGCGGGGGTGGCACCCACAGAAGGAGATGTTCTTCATCTGGAAGAAGTGGCTGCAGCGCTCGAACTGGAAGAGGAGAAGGAGATGGAGACGGAGATGGAGATGGAGGAGGAGAAGAGATCCGAGGTGTGGGTGTCTGGCTCATGGCAGGGCAGCCACCTGCACCCACCACCACCTCGGGGGGCCTCACAGGACCCCCTCTCCCACAGCTCTCCCCCTCCCTGCCCCGTGCCCCTCACCTCCTCGTCCCGGCTGTACTCGGTGACGGTGAGGATGAGCTTGATGCCCTGCAGCGTGATCTCCAGGTCGCAGCTGGCCGGCGGGCGCAGGTGTACCGTCAGCTTCCTGGTGGTGGCAATCTGGGGGGGCACGGAGTGGAATCATGACATGGGGGGGTCACGTCAGCATGGGGAGGAGGGGGGGGCATGCCACCAGCCCCCTGCCGCAGGCTCACCTTCTGCATGGCGGCGCAGAGGATGCCGTTGCCCTGGTGGTAGGGAACCTCCACCGAGCCCAGGAACTGCACGTTGAACCGCTCCACCCAGCACGGGTTCCTCTTCAGGCCTGTGGGGAGAGGGGACAAGGAGATGCCGCCCTGAGCCCCCCACAACCCCCAACACCCCCCCCCGCCCTGGGGACCCCGCAGGCTCCTACCGATGGCGTCCCGGGCTTGGCCGACCACCTCATGGGCGTAGAAGGCGGGGAAGATGCCCCTCTCCCCCGTCCGCATGTTGTAGCCCCGGTACCAGTAGTCATCCTCCTCCAGCTCCACCAGGATGGGGTCGTCCACGTCCAGCTCCAGCTCGTCCTCGTGGCGGGGGATGAACCTGGGGGGCGACGCGGGATGGAGGAGGTGGGCAGGGAGGGGCAGAGCCATGGGAGAGGGGGTCCTGCGAGACCCCCCCAAGGTGCCCGTGGGCAGGGCTGGGCTGGCTGCTCACCTGAAGACGGCGCGGTGGGTCTGCTCCCGCTCTTCCCCGTTCACCATGCAGGAGAACAGCCCGAAGGACTCTGTGCCTGTGGAGGAGGAGGCTGCCATGGGGCTGGGGGGCAGCTCCCACCCACCCCACCACCTGGGGGGCACCCACTGCCTCTGCCCACCCTTGGGAAGAGGGCAGTGGGGAGCAGATGGCCATCACCCATGACCCCATCTTGGGAGGGTCCCACCAGAACCCCTGGCCTCATGCCCCCCACCCAGCAGCCTGGGGACAAGGACCCCACAGGGTGCTGGTGTGAAGGGGTGTTGGGGATCTGCCACCACGGAGGGAGACCTCCACAGCCTTCAGGTCCAGACCCACAACCTCTCCTGCCCCATCTCCCGTGCTGTGCCGCACAGGGACCATGCCATGGCCAGGGTGGCTGAGGCAGGACATGGGAGGGCAACCAGCCTGCAGAGCAGCCCAGGATGGCACGGCACGGGTCACTTACTGGAGGAGCGTGAGGTGCTGTTGACAAAGACGTTGAGGAACTTCTTGGAGAACTGCAGGTCGGCCTCTGGGGACGAGTCCTCGGAGGAGCTGTGGGCGTCGGGGGCCACCAGCCCATCCCCGAAGGCGGCCTCCTCCTCCTCCAGGTCGCAGCGGTCGCAGGCGCGGAGCAGGTCGCTGTCGTCGCTCAGCACCGAGGTGCAGCGCCGCAGGCTCACCAGCTCCAGCTGCGTGTGCTCGTCCACCACCAGCGTGTACTTCACCGAGTCGTAGGCCAGGGACTCGTCCAGCGCCCGCGGCTCCAGCCCCCCGGGGGCGGGCGGCAGCTCCCCCCCGAAGCTCCCCCGCAGCGCGTCCTCGGGGAAGGGGGAGCCCTTCAGGTAGGGCACCTCGTCCTCGTCCGTGGAGTAGGCCATGGTGAAGCCGCGGTTGGTCTTGGCGGTGGAGACATCCAGGGCGGGCGGGTGGCTGTCGGGGCTCTGCTCCTGGGGCGCTAACCGGACGTCGTCGATCATGGCGTCGGCCTCCAGGACGCCCGAGTCCAGGTCCCTGTCGATGGCCCAGTCCTCCGGGCCGGTGGCCGGTGGCGAGGGTGTCGCGGTGGTGCGGTGCTCCTCGGGGGCCACCTCGGTGCGCGGGGCAGCGCGGGGGGGCCCTGAGCGGCAGCCGAAGGTGGCCAGGACCTCGGAGGCGCCCAGCCTGTCGAGGGCGACGGGGCGCCCTGGGAAGACAGGGGCGATGGTGTCGTTGGTGGGGTTGCTGAGGAAGAGGAAGGGGCCCGGCTCGTCGGCGGGCAGCTCCGGCACCGGCTCCGTGGCCCGCTCGTCCTCGGCGCGCTGGAGGGAGCTGCGCAGCGTCTCCATGTCCACCAGCTCGATGGCACGCTGGCAGTGGGGCAGGGGGGCCGGGTCCCCCGTGCCCACCGGGGAGTCCCGCGAGACCGGCCCCTCGTCCAGCGCCTCGCTCAGGATCTCGGGCTCCAGGTCGGAGGCCGGGGAGATGGTGTCGCAGAGCGAGTGGGTCTGCTGGAAGCACTCGTCTGGGCACTTGATGGGGTAGGAGCCCTCCGAGATCATCTTGTTGACGAGGTTGCTGAGCAGCCAGGGCGAGTCCGAGTCCTCGCTCAGGTCGGGCTCCGACTCGGAGTCGGAGTCGTACTCGCTGTTGTCCTCCTCGTCCGCCTCGGGCATCAGCTTGGGCCCCACGGGCAGGTAGAAGGAGCGCCGGATGCTCTCCAGGCTGTGGTCGGGGTCGATCTTCAGGTCCAGGGGGCTGGAGACGGAGACGTCTGTCTGGCCCGCGGGCGCAGAGGAGTCCACCGGGTCCAGGCTGTCGTAGTAGCCCTCCATCTTCAGCTCGGCCAGGCTCTCCCGCCTCACCACCCCGCGCTCCGGCAGCTCCCTCTCCAGGGTCTCCTCCTCCTCCTCCTTGCCCTTGTCCAGCAGCAGGGAGTCCTTGATGCCCATCAGGCCGGGGGGCTCCAGCTCCGTCTCCAGCTCGGCCTCTGAGGTGGGCGAGCTGGCCTCCTCGATGGAGTTGGTGAGGTGGGAGGACCTGCCGCTGCTGCTGTCGCTGCTCAGGTCCAGCTCTGTCTCCGAGATGGAGGAGATCATGTTGCTGACCAGGCGCCCGCCGGCGAAGGCCGCCTCGATCTCCCCCTCCACGTCCGAGTCGGAGCCGGGCGAGCTGAGGTCTTCTCCGTGCCGGCCGCCGGGCAGGAAGGGCTTGGTGGTCCGGCTGGTGAGGTCGGCCTCGATGCCGGGGTCCGAGGAGGGTGAGGTGGTCTCCGAGGAGCCCGAGGGGTGCCCCCGCATGCTGGCCGCCCGCCCGGGCTGCGGGCCCTCCCCGTCGGAGCTGAGGGGCTCCGCCGGCCCCGCGGGGCGCACGTAGGCACCCGCCAGCCGGGCG
>NW_015091670.1:935595-937138 GCF_001431845.1 Calidris pugnax | reverse complement strand
GGGGGGGCCGGGGGGAGCCACAGGCCCTGTTGGAGAGAGAGACGGTTTAGGGGGCGGCTGGCGGAGGTGCGACGGGGAGTGCGGTGCTCGCAGCGCAGAGGAGATGATATTCATGTTATAATCTTCCCCGGCTCTCGGGGGCGATGGGTTACCATGTGCCAGCGACTCGTGGCTGTTGCCTTGCGAGTCAAAGGGGGAGGGCTGCAGCGAGGCGGGGGCCTGCCCGGCCCCCCCGGGGCTCGGCCCCTTCGGGCTCTCCAGGCAGGGTCCATCTTGGATGCAGGCGTGGGGCGACGAGTGTCCTGTGGGGAAGGCAGAGCCCCGCGTCAGCCCCCCGCCCCGGGGGCAGAACCAGGGGGGGGATTTAACCAGGGGGGATGGCTGCGGGAGCCCCCCAGGGGGAGCGAGTCCCTGCCCCACGGACCCCACCCCGCGCTCACCAGCGTGTGAGGAAGAGGAGGAGGAGGAGGAGTGGAGAAGGGTGTCCTGCCAGGTGGTGCGGTGCGCGGGCTGGGGGAAGCTGCCGTTGTTGTTCAGGGAGTCCTGGGGGAAGAGCAGAGCCGGGGTGAGCGGGTGGGGGGGAGCCCCGGGAGGGGACACGGGGTGGCCGAGCCCAGGGACATCTGGGGACACGGGCAGGAGATGAGCTGGGGTGCCCGGTCAGGGCTGTATTGGGGTATGGGGACACCGAACGCAGCTGGAGGGGCGCGGGGACCCCCTTGGCAGGACTTGCTGCCCCCCCCCAGCTTGGCAGTGCCCGGGCCACGTGCCCAGGGGCTTATCCGGATTAGGGCCACCACGTCCCCAGCTCCCCTGCCCGGCCAGACGCTGGCCCCGGCCACCGAGCGGGACGGAGGGACGGCACGCTGCCCGACCCGCACGGCCCCGGGGACCACCCCACACAGGGCATGCGCCCACACCGGCGCTGCCCCACGGGACCCCCAAACGGGGCCCTGCTGTGCCCTGTCCCCCCAGAGCGGAGCCCGACCCGGCGAGCGGGACCCCCATTGCCTCCCCAAAAGAGCCGCGGTGCCTGCGGTGCGGGCGGGAGCCATCGGGCCATGGCCGCCCGCTCCGGCGCGGCAGCAGCTGCGGATTAATCCCGTCGGGAAGCGCAGGCAGCGATAATCCCGGCGAGCGGGAGATTAGGGAGCGGGGATGGCGCCACGTGCCGCGGGGCACGCACGAGCGTGGCGGCGGGGAGGGGGGCTGCCACAGGACGGGAGCTGGGGGGGACGGGGACGAGTGCTGGGGGGGCAGGGTTGGCACCCCAAGTTCAGTCTTGCCCCCTCCCAGGGACGGTGCAAATGGGCTGGAGCAGGGATTACCGGGATTACCAGGATTCCCACCCCGGGCACGGGCCCGGCATCACCAGGGGCTGCGCTGACACCCCGAGGGACGATGTGGGGGGGCCAGGTTCATGCATCCCCCTGGGGTGCAGCTCCTTGGGGCTGGGGGGGGGCTCTGGGGGAAAGCCCTGGGGCTTTGTCACCCTCCTGCGCCCACCCCCAGCCCCCCCCCCCCGGGGCCCCCACCCGCAGCT
>NW_015091670.1:930453-935568 GCF_001431845.1 Calidris pugnax | reverse complement strand
CGAGGATCCCGAAAGCCCCCCCGGCACCATGGCAACGCAGGCGGATGCAGGCAGCACCGCAGGCGGCTGCCCACGCACTGCGGCGGCGCAGCAGCTCCCGGCCAGCACCGCACCCGCGTGTGTGCCCGCGGGGACACGGGGACACAGGGACACCCCTGCGGCGCCACCTCTGCGGGGGGGACACCCCCCCACCCCGGGGGACACCCTCAGCCCAGCTCCGGGGGTGGAAAAAGAGAGAGGTGGCATGCACGAGCACCCGTGCGCACGCATCAGTGCACACACAGAGCAGAGCACACGCGTGTGCGACGCACAGGCCAGCCCCGCCATACCCACTGTGCCCACACACCTCACAGCCCCCCACCACGTGGAGGTGTCCCCAACCCAGACACGGGGACAGGACCCCCCCCAGACCCATCCCCAGCTCGGCTCCACCACTGCGGAGCTGGAGCTGCCGCTGTCTTTGCCCCCCCACACCATGCTCCTGGTGCCCACCCCTGGGCAGACCTGCACCCCCCAGAGCTCCTCCTCTGCCAGCCATGGGGTGCAGAGACCCCGGGGGGGCAGAGAGACCCCTCCCCACCACCCCCACCCTCACCTGGGTGCCCGGGGCCGTCAGGTTGAGGGTGGTGGGTCGGTGCTTCTGCGTCTCCTCCAGAGCGGGCGAGGGGATGGGCGAGGCCGAAGGGGACGGTGGAGCTTCCAGCTCGTTGCCCTCCTCCTCTTCCTCCTCCTCCTCGTTGTCGTCGATCATCTCGAACTCCTGGAAGTCGTCCTGGAAGGTGCAGACGGGGTGCGGCTGCTCGCCCCGCTCCAGCACCAGGCAGTCCTGGGGATGTGGCACAGGGTTAGTGGCCACGGTGGCTACCAAGGCACGACCCTCCACTCCCACCCCAACAGAACGGGAGGCTCCAAAGAGGAACGTGCCCTGTGCTGGGGAGCAGGGACCCCCAGGCTCTGCCAGTGCCTTGCCCGTCCCCCCCATCCGTCCTGGCCCCGAAACCCAGTGCTCATCCCACCCACACGCCTGCTTGGCCACCACCCGTTTACCCGGGGCAGGGCAGAGCTGGGGAAGAGCTGAGTAAGTGGGAGCCATGGGAGCCACCAGAACCAAGAGAGCCATGGGAGCCACAAGAGCCACCAGAACCAGGGGAGCTACAAGGACCAGGGGAGCCACCAGAACCAGGGGAGCTACAAGGAACCAGGGGGGCCACCAGAGCCAGGGGGGCACCGTGGCAGACGATGCCCTGACACCCCAGTCTTGCCCGAGCTGGTGGTGGCTGCTGAGCCACCCATGTCCCCTGTGGCCACCCCACGGGGCTCAGCCAGAGGTGGTGGGAAGTCCCAGGGTGTCCAAACGTGCTGGGGGGGTCCCCGCCTGCACCCTGCAGTGCACCCCTTCGGCACCCTGGCACAGGGACCCCCACACCCTTGATTCTGGGGGGACGGGGGTGCTTTTCCAGGGGCATCGGTCCCCACCCAAGCCCTGGGCAGCCCCCGGGGGGGCTGGGCACGCTCAGCTCCTGCACCTTCTCATAGTGGTCCGAGTCGTAGTTCAGCCCGATGCCGCAGTCGTCCGTGATCTCCGACAGGTCCTCGTCATCGAACTCCTCCAGGCTGATGTCCTGGGGGGGCCTGGGGAGAGGGACGGGGGACGTCAGGGCTGGGGACATCGTGCCGGGGGTGACACACCGACAAACCCCAGGGAAATGTCTCCCGTTTCCCCCACGACATCACGAGGGCCCGGAGAGCCGAGGGGCACCACAGGCACGTGGTGGCATTGTACCACCGCCACCCCAGGGTGCCAGCATGGGACCACCACCCTGGTGACACCATGGGGACACACTGCTCTAACCCCATCACCCCAGGGTGCCAGCATGGAACCACCACCCCTATGGCACCACAGGGACATGCTAGTATAACACCATCACTCTAGGGTGCCAGCATGGGGGCACCAGCCCAGTGGCATTGTGGGGACACGTTGGTCTAACCCTGTCACCCCAGGGTGCCAACACAGGACCACCACTTCAGTGGCACCATGGGGACACGCTGGTCTAACCCCATCACCTCAGGATGCCAGCATGGGAGCACCACCCTGGTGGCACCACAGGGACATGCCAGCATAACGCCATTGCCCCAGGGCGCCAGCATGGGGGAACCAGCCCGGGGACATGCTGGTGTAACCACATCACCCCAGGGTGCCAGCATGGGGGCACCAGCCCAGTGACACCATGGGGACACGCTGGTGTAACCCCATCACCCCAGGGTGCCAGCATGGGGGCACCAGCCAAGCCAACATGGCACGCTCTGGCCAGACCCAGGACCCTGAGCTGGGCTGGAGGTGACGAGGAGGTCGATGGCCACCGCAGAGCAGGGGGTGGGCACCCTCAGCCCCGCACTCACCACAAACTGCCCGCATCCACCACCAGGATGGCGAGAGCCCAGCACGGCTCATGGCCACGGAGCCATGGGTTGTCCCCAGCCGTGTGACGGTGCCCAGGCCACCAACACAGTGGGCAACCAGTCTCCAGAGTTCCCAGCCCAGCAAAACCCCCGGACCCAACCCCCCCCCGTGTGTGTGGGGGGCACGGCCGGCTGCGGGGTGACCCCTGCCACGGCTGGGGACCGTGCCACCCTGTCCTCGCCCGTGCCACCCCCCGGCCTGCCCCACAGGTAGGGGTGGCCGGGGGAGCCGAGCCGCTCCGTCGGGAACAGGGGTGTCATGGAAACCAGCGGTTTCTGCAGGGAAAGGGGAAAAAAAAGAAAAAAAAAGAAAAAAAAAAAATAGGAAAAAGACGACAACTCTTGGCAGGATTTGGTGTTGGAAAACGGAAATTGAGTGTTTTGGGTGGCTCTGCAGGGTGGGAGGTGCGGCAGCGCCTGGGCTCCAAGAGGAATGTGCCCCCTGCCCACCCCACCGGGGCCTGGGGACACCCAGGGAACCCCCAACCCCCCTGAGGGCACATGGCATCTCCGGGGGGGTGTGGGTCACATGGGGCTCCTCCGGTGGGGACGGGTGTGGGGTCTCACAGACCTCACTGGGGTCTGGGTCCCGGTGGGACCAGACCCACAGCGGGAGCGGATCCCCCCACATGGGGGTCGGAGCCCCCACAACCACCTGAGCCACTTCCCTGGTTCTGCCCCTTCTTTTGCCCCGAACCCCCTTCCCCAGCCCCTCGCCCAGCACGGGGGGGGCCGGGCGCTGCCTCCCGCTTCCCAGGGAGGAAGATTTCCCCTAATCACATAATTCCCAGAAGTAGGCCATGCAGCAGCCCATATTCCCACATTTGTGGCAAAAGCATCTGAGCCGGCGGGGGGACCGTGGCCTCGGCCCACGGGGGGGGCACGGGGCTGGACCCCCAACCCCGGCCAGGGGTGGAGGAGCCCTGGGGGTGGTGGGGAGCAGAGCCCCAGGGGTGGTGGGGAGCAGAGTCCTGGGGGAGCAGAGCCCACGTCCTCAGCCCTGGGGACATGGGTGGCTGCTGTCCTGCAGGCAGTGGGGTGGGGGCAGAACCAGCCCTGAGACCCACCACGCTCCCCGGGGGCAACCAGGGGCCTCAGGGGTCCCTCAGCCACCTGGGGGGAGGCAGGAGGGCAGGGGCAGCGCGGCCATGAGTCCTCCTGGGAGGGGGACCTGCCGGGGTCCTGCAAACCCCCAGCCAGGCTCTGCTCCCACACCCCCAGACCCTCCTCACCCAGGGGGACAACTGCTCCACCAGCCCTCGGCCAGCTGAGGGGACACACACAGCAGGCTGGCACAGGACAGTGTGACATGGCAGGACTCGGGCCTCTGCCCCACACGGGGCTCCTGCCCACCCGCATCCTGGCTCTGGCTGCCCGGGGGGGCCGTTCCTCCCCTCGGCAAGGAGCAACCACCGCGACAAACCACAGCTGAAGTTTCTAGGTCACAGCGCTGCCGAGCTGGGGCGGGCACGGCAGGATGGCACGGCCACGGCGGGATGGAGCTGCCACGGTGCTGATGGTGCCACCACGGCGCTGATGGGGCTGCCATGGTGGGATGGAGCAACCACCACGCTGTCAGGGCAGCCATGGTGGGATGGGACCACCATGGCGCTGATGGGGCCACCATGGCGCTGATGGGATGGCCATGGTGGGATGGGACCACCATGGCGCTGATGGTGCCACTGTGGTGGGATGGGGCTGCCACGGCACTGATGGGGCTGCCATGGTGGGATTGAGGCCGCCATGGCACTGATGGGGCCACCATGGTGGGATTGAGGCCACCATGGCACTGTTGGTGCCACCATGGTGGGATGAAGCCACCACAGTGCTGATGAGACAGCCATAGGGGATGGTGCCACAAAGATGCTGATGGCGCCAGCATGGCAGGATGGGGCCACCACAGTACCAAAAGGGCCACAATGGTGATACGTAGCCACCGTGGAAGGATGGGGCAGCCGTGGTGGGATGGTGCCCAGCCCCAGAGCCTCCCCGAGGGGACCCAGAAGAGGCAGCACCGTGGCTGCTGGTGTGGGGACACAGGAACGGGCGCCTGAGATGCTCTGGTGAGGAGCAGTGGGTGGGAAGGCCGGTGCCCATCCTGCCATGGCTGCACGGGACACCGTGGCTGGGGTGGAGGGGGGCGTGGGGAGCACCTGAGGGAGGGTCCAGAGACAGGGGTTTGGGAAGGGGGGAGCTTGCCCCAACCCCACACATGGCAAGGGGGGGTTGGGAAGGGCCCCAGTGGGACACCACACCATGGGGTGTGCAGGGACCCGGCCCCCCCACCGTGCTCCCCGACCCGGCCTCGCCACCTCCGCTTTGGGGTGTCCTGGGCTGGGCGGGGCACGAGGTGAGGGCTGGGAGCCAGACCCCAACATCAACCACCCAAAGGTCCCATTTGGACCCCAACATCACCCCCCCCAGGGTGCAGGGAGTGGGGCCGTGCAGGGATGGGGGGCACAGGGGGATGCACCCCAGCACGACACGCACCCCGGTGTTTGCCCGGGAGCTGGGGGGGCCAGGCTGCCCCGGGGGGGGCGCGATGCCTGAGCAGCCCACGGGAAGATTGAGTTTCCTGGTTATTTCCAGCCCAGCTCCCCGGACACTTGGCCCTGGCAGCGCTGCTCCCGCGGGGACGGGCCAGGCAGACGTGCC
>NW_015091670.1:929501-930443 GCF_001431845.1 Calidris pugnax | reverse complement strand
GAGCCCCCCGCTGCACCCAGGGCAGGGACGCAGCCACAAGGAGGTCAGTGGTGGCCAGTGGGGACCCAGCCCCAGCCGGTGTCCCCCACCCCAAAGCCTGTGACCAGCACCTGGGGCTCCCATGGCCTGACCTCGGGACCCCCCCACCAGGGCTGGACCCCCAGACTTGGGGTGCAGGAGCCACCCCCCAGGAGCACACACCGAGGCCCCACCGCGTCTCCTTCCCACACCACAGCAACTTCACCGGCCTCTCCTTCCCCTCCATCAGGGGATCTCACCCCAAAAGCCCCACCGAGCCCTGGGGGGGGGCACGACCCCCCCCTCCAAGGGAACAGGCACAATCCAAATCTGGATTTGAACCAGCACCAGCCAAACCCACCACCACGGCATCCCCCCCCCAAGGGCCAGTTCTCCCCAAACTGCCTCCCCCCATGGGGTAACGGTCACGGCTCCGGCCCCCCAGCACCCACCATGAGCCATCGTGCCCCCCAGGGCCTGGGACCACCATGGGGGACCTCAGAGACCAAGACCCTCTCCACCAAGAGCCAGGGATGGATGTTGCGTGGCGGGGGGAGCAGAGGTGGCCAGTGCAGGAGCCAAGTGGCTACTGACCCCCCCCCACAGACCACAAGGGACGAGGTCGGGGAGCAGAGAGTTCAGTCCCAGGGGGATGGAGCCCCATGGTGGGGGGGGAGAGAAGAGGGGCCTGGGGGGGGCTCTGGCCTCACGTGCCCCTCATGGCCACTGCCAGGACACGTCACTGGCCCAGGCCTGAGCTGCAGGGACGTGCCAGGGGCCAGCTCAGAGGGACAGGGGCTGGACGGGGACCACTGCCAGGGGGGCACCACCGAGACCCCCCCCCCTTTCCCCGGAAATCGCCCAGATCCCAGGTGAGAGGCTGGAAGTAGCCAAGTGGCCACCACAGAGGCTGTGTCCTCCCCA
>NW_015091670.1:915666-926057 GCF_001431845.1 Calidris pugnax | reverse complement strand
TGGGGGGAGCCCAGCGCTGGTGGGGCACAGGAGGCCGGGGGGGCAGTGAGTGCCACGGGTCAGTGTGTTTGGGGGCACCATGGGGTGGGTGACAGGATGTGAGGAGGGGCAGGATGTGCCGGGGGGCACTGGAGGCGGTGGGGGTCAGAGGGGCAGCACAGGGCCATGAGGAGCTGGGGGCAGCTGGGAAATCTGTGCCCTGTGGGGGGGGTCCAAAGGCAGTGGGGAATGGCAGTGGGGGGTGCTGAGCCTGGCGGGGTCCTGCAGCCCCTCCTGGCCCCCCCTGCCCCATCGCATCCCGGCCACCCGCCCCTCCTGACTGATGGAGGACCCCGAGTGAGACTACGGCCACCACCGAGCTGCAGGGGGACAGCTGTCCTGGTGACACCCCGAGCCCCCAGCCCCTGGAGGGGCACTGGCCCTGCCTCTCCCTCCCCCGGTACCCTGGGCTGCACCCCCAGCGGGGGGGCCAGCAGGGCGAGGGGGGGGTTCTGCCCCTCTGCTCCGCTCTGGGGAGACCCCCCCAGTGCTGCCTCCAGCTCTGGGGCCACCAACATCCCAAGGACACGGCGCTGTTGGAGGGGGCCAGAGGAGGCCACGGAGATGCTGGGAGGGCTGGAGCCCCTCTGCTGGGAGGGGGGGCTGAGAGAGTTGGGGGGGGTTCAGCCTGGAGAAGAGAAGGCTCCGGGGAGACCTTGGAGCCCCTTCCAGTCCCTCAAGGGGGGGGCTCCAGGAAAGCTGGGGAGGGACTCTGGATGAGGGAGGGGAGCCCTAGGAGGAGGGGGAAGGGTTTGACCCTGAAAGAGGGGAGATGGAGCTGAGCTGTGGGGAAGAACTTGTTTGGTGGGA
The DNA here is from genome assembly GCF_001431845.1 of Calidris pugnax. NCBI lineage: Eukaryota > Metazoa > Chordata > Aves > Charadriiformes > Scolopacidae > Calidris > Calidris pugnax. The sequence continues at coordinate 925,208 of NW_015091670.1, read as the reverse complement.
GGGTGGTGAGAGCCTGGCCCAGGTTGGGCAGAGAAGCTGTGGCTGCCCCATCCCTGGAGGGGTTCAAGGGCAGGTTGGAGGGGGCTTGGAGCAACCTGGTGTGGTGGGAGGTGTCCCTGCCCAGGGCAGGGGGTGGTACTGGGGGGGTTTAAGGTCCCTTCAACCCAGACCACCCTGTGATTCCGTGCTTCTCTCCGTGCTTCCACCCCCTCCCGGGCAGGGCAGTCCCAGCCCCCACGATGGCAGCGCTGAACCCTGGGGCTCTGTTTGCTCCGTTCCCAGAGGTGGCAGTGCCACCCGTCCTGTGGGACCACGCCAGGGCAGCAGCAGGCACCGGGCAGCCACCATCCACGGGCAATGCCCCCCCCAGCCCCCGTCCCACCGGCCATCAGTGCCACAGGCAGACACCCCTACTCTGCCCCTCTCCCTGCTCAGGGGTGGGTGCCCCTCCCCAGCTCTTTGGGGGCTCACGAGAGGGGGCTGCACCCCCAGAACGGCTGTGAGGAGCCCCCCGTGTCCACCTGCACCTTCCTGGAGGAGACGGGCGGGAAGGGGAGCCCCTGTCCTGGGTGTCAGGGTCTAACCCCAACCAGCAATTAGAACCACGCAGCCCCTCTCACCCCCCCCCCCGGCCTTTATCCCCTCCTGAGAAGGGTGGAGAGAAGAGGGGAGAGGGGGAAAGAAGGGGGAAAGAGGAAAAGGACCAAACTCATGAGTTGAGTTAAAGAGAGTTTAATAGAAATAATACCAGAGAAGGAAAAATAACGATAACAATGAGAGGGGTCACTCACCGCCCGGTGAATCGGCGCCGTCCCGAGCAGCCACTGCGTGTTCCCACCCCCCTTTCCCATCCCGAGCGTGACGCCCGCGGCAGGGACATCCCTCTGGCCACCCCATCCTTCTGCGGGAAGCTGAAAGAAATGTCCTCGAAAAGTATAAACATCGCTTAGCAACAACTACAGCAATACGCGTTACTGGCGTTCCTCTCACAGTTAGAGCTATCGCTGGAGAGAAAATGAACGGTTTCCCAGCTGAAACCAGGACACGGGGACAGGACTCGGGGACAGGACTCGGGGACAGGGCGCTGTTTTCCAGCAGTCCTGGTTGGTGGCAGCAGGCAGACACGGCCAGGTGGCACGGCACGACCCTTCCAGCGCCCCGAGATGTGGGTCCTGGGGGAGCGTAGGGGGAGACATCCACCCTGTGAAGCTCTGGCTCCCCTGGGAAATGCCACCGGCTGATGTGGGGCTCAGCAGCACCCCGTTAGCGGGAGGGGGGGGGGACAGGGGCACAGAGCCCCCCAGGGCTGGGGCCATTCCCCTCTCGGGCCTGGCTGCTGCTCCCGCCCCCGGCCCCCTCCCTCAGTGGGGGCTGCGGCACACGCTGCTGCCCACAGCACACCCCAGTGGTCCCCAGTGCTCCCAGTATACCCCAGGGCACACCAGTGGTCCCAGTGCTCCCAGCACACACCAGTGCTCCCTACACACTCCAGTGCAACCTCAGTGCTCCCAGCACACCTCAGTGCACCCCAATGGTACCAGTGCAACCCAGTACAAGCCCAGTGCTCCCAGTGCAGCCCAATGCTCCCAGTAGACTCCAGTGCACCCCAGTGCTCCTCAGTTCTCCCAGTACCCTCCGGCACACCCCAGTACTCCCAGTGCAGCCCAATGTTGCCTGTGCACCCCAGCACAACTCCAATGCTCCCAGTATGCTCCAGCACACCCCAGTGCATCCTAGTGCACACCAGCTCACCCCAGTGCTCCCAGCACACCCCAGTGCTCCCAGTGCAGCCCAATGCTCCCAGCACACTCCAGTGCACCCCAGTGCTCCCAGCACACCTCACCACTCCCAGTACACTCTGGCACACCCCAGTACTTCCAGTGCAGCCCAATGTTGCCAGTGCACCCCAGTACAACCCCAATGCTCCAGCATACCCCAGTGCATCCTAGTTCTCCCAGCGCACTCCAGCACACCCCAGTGCTCCCAGTGCAGCCCAATGTTGCCAGTGCACCCCAGTACAACCCCAATGCTCCAGCATACCCCAGTGCATCCTAGTTCTCCCAGCGCACTCCAGCACACCCCAGTGCTCCCAGTGCAGCCCAATGTTGCCAGTGCACCCCAGTACAACCCCAATGCTCCAGCATACCCCAGTGCATCCTAGTTCTCCCAGCGCACTCCAGCACACCCCAGTGCTCCCAGTGCAGCCCAATGTTGCCAGTGCACCCCAGTACAACCCCAATGCTCCAGCATACCCCAGTGCATCCTAGTTCTCCCAGCGCACTCCAGCACACCCCAGTGCTCCCAGTGCAGCCCAATGTTGCCAGTGCACCCCAGTACAACCCCAATGCTCCAGCATACCCCAGTGCATCCTAGTTCTCCCAGCGCACTCCAGCACACCCCAGTGCTCCCAGTGCAGCCCAATGTTGCCAGTGCACCCCAGTACAACCCCAATGCTCCAGCATACCCCAGTGCATCCTAGTTCTCCCAGCGCACTCCAGCACACCCCAGTGCTCCCAGTGCAGCCCAATGTTGCCAGTGCACCCCAGTACAACCCCAATGCTCCAGCATACCCCAGTGCATCCTAGTTCTCCCAGCGCACTCCAGCACACCCCAGTGCTCCCAGCACACCCCAGTGCTCCCAGTGCAGCCCAATGCTCCCAGTAGACTCCAGTCCCCGGCCCCCCCTCTGCCCCCGGCCCCGCTGGGCCCCGCTCCCGGCACCGCCCCGGCCCCAGCGTAATCCCAGCTCAGCACCGAGCGCTGCCGCCCAACATCAGTCACAGGATGGTTTGGGTTGAAGGCACCTTAACCCCCCCCAGTGCCACCCCCTGCCCTGGGCAGAATCACAGAATCTTCATGGTTGGAAAGGACCTCTGAGGTCACCCACCAGCTCACCCCAGTGCTCCCAGCACACCCCAGTGCTCCCAGTGCAGCCCAATGCTCCCAGCACACTCCAGTGCACCCCAGTGCTCCCAGCACACCTCACCACTCCCAGTACACTCTGGCACACCCCAGTACTTCCAGTGCAGCCCAATGTTGCCAGTGCACCCCAGTACAACCCCAATGCTCCAGCATACCCCAGTGCATCCTAGTTCTCCCAGCGCACTCCAGCACACCCCAGTGCTCCCAGCACACCCCAGTGCTCCCAGTGCAGCCCAATGCTCCCAGTAGACTCCAGTGCACCCCAGTGCACCTCAGTTCTCCCAGTACACTCCGGCACACCCCAGTACTCCCAGTGCAGCCCAATGTTGCCAGTGCACCTCAGTACAATCCCAGTGCTCCCAGTATGCTCCAGCATACCCCAGTGCATCCTAGTTCTCCCAGCACACTCCAGTGCACCCCAGTGCTCCCAGCACACCTCAGTGCACCCCAATGGTACCAGTGCACCCCAGTACAACCCCAGTGCTCCCAGTGCAGCCCAATGCTCCCAGCACATCTCACCACTCCCAGTACACCCCGGCACATGCCGATGGTGCCAGTGTACCCCAGTACAACCCCAGTGCTCCCAGTATACTCCAGCATACCCCAGTGCATCCTAGTGCTCCCAGCTCACACTAGTGCTCCCAGTGCAGCCCAATGCTCCCAGTAGACTCCAGTGCACCCCAGTGCACCTCAGTTCTCCCAGTACACTCTGGCACACCCCAGTACTTCCAGTGCAGCCCAATGTTGCCAGTGCACCCCAGTACAACCCCAATGCTCCCAGTATGCTCCAGCATACCCCAATGCATCCCAGTGCAGTCCAATGCTCCCAGCACACTCCAGTGTACCCCAGTGCTCCCAGTACACCTCAGTGCTCCCAGCACACCTCAGTGCTCCCAGCACACTCTGGTGCTCCCAGTGGAGCCCAATGCTCCCAGCACATATGGGCAGAATCACAGAATCTTCATGGTTGGAAAGGACCTCTGAGGTCACCCAGTCCAACCACACACACAAACACCCCCACAGTCTCGGGCACCAGAGCATGCCCTGAAGAGCCACGTCTACACGTTTCTTCAACACCTCCAGGGATGGTGACTCCACCACCTCCCTGGGCAGGCTCTTCCAGTGCCTGACCACCCTCTCAGGAAAGTCATTCTTCCTGATACCTCATCTAAACCTCCCCTGCCCCAACTTCAGACCATTTCCTCTGCTCCTGTCGTTATTCCCTTGGGAGAAGAGGCCAACCCCCACCTCTCTACACCCTCCTTTCAGGGAGCTGTAGAGGGCAATGAGGTCTCCCCTCAGCCTCCTCTTCTCCAAACTCTAGTGCTCCCAGTGCAGCCCAATGCTCCCAGCACATCTCACCACTCCCAGTACACCCCGGCACATGCCGATGGTGCCAGTGTACCCCAGTACAACCCCAGTGCTCCCAGTATACTCCAGCATACCCCAGTGCATCCTAGTGCTCCCAGCTCACACTAGTGCTCCCAGTGCAGCCCAATGCTCCCAGTAGACTCCAGTGCACCCCAGTGCACCTCAGTTCTCCCAGTACACTCCGGCACACCCCAGTACTCCCAGTGCAGCCCAATGTTGCCAGTGCACCCCAGTACAACCCCAATGCTCCCAGTATGCTCCAGCATACCCCAATGCATCCCAGTGCAGTCCAATGCTCCCAGCACACTCCAGTGTACCCCAGTGCTCCCAGTACACCTCAGTGCTCCCAGCACACCTCAGTGCTCCCAGCACACTCTGGTGCTCCCAGTGGAGCCCAATGCTCCCAGCACATCCCAGTGCTCCCAGTGCAGCCCAATGCTCCCAGCACACCCCAGTGCTCCCGGCTTCAGCCTGGGGAGGGCAGTGCGGGTGCCAGCCCCTGCCCCAGCAGCGATGCCCTGTGTCCCTCTGGCCCCAGCCCACGTTGGCCCCAGGGCTGAGCCCTGCCCAGCCCCCAGACACTACCTCCCCCCCACAACCCACCCTGCCCCACAGACCCTCCCCCTCGAGGTGAGGCCTCACCAGTGCCCAGTCCAGAGGCACCATCACTGCCCTGCTCCTGCTGGCCATGCTGCTCCTGACACAGGCCAGGATGCTGGTGGCCTTCTTGGCCACCTGGGCACACTGCTGGCTCCTGTTCAGCCCACAGTCCACCAACACCCCCAGGTCCTTTTCTGCCAGGCAGCTCCAGCCACTCTGCCCCCAGCCTGGAGCGCTGCAGGGGGTTGGTGGGACCCAAATGCAGGACCCAGCACTTGGCCTTGTTGAACCTCATCCCATTGGCCTCGGCCCATCCATCCAGTCTGTCCAGGTCCCTCTGTAGAGCCTTCTGACCCTCAAGCAGATCAACACTCCACCTAGTTTGGTGTCATCTGAAAACTGAGGGTGCACTCAATCCCCTTATCTAGATCATCAATCAAGATATTAAACAAGACTGGCCCCAGCACCAAGCCCTGAGGGACACCACTGGTGACCGACCACCAACTGGATCTCACCCCATTAATCACAACTCTCTGGGCACGGCCACCCAGCCAGTTTTTTACCCAGTGAAGGGTACACTTGTCCACACCATGATTTGCCAGTTTCTCCAGGAGAACACTGTGGGAGATGGTGTCAAAGGCCTTACCAAAGTCCAGGTGGACAACATCCACAGCCTTCCCCTCATGGAGAAAGCGGGTCACATGGTCATAGAAAGAGATCAAGTTGGTTAAGCAGGACCTCCCTTGCATAAACCCAGGCTGGGTGGCCCTGACCCCTTGCCTGCCCTGCTCTTGCCATGAGAGCTCACTCAAGTTGATCGTCTCCATGATCTTTCCCGGTACCGAGGTCAGGCTGATGAGCCTGGAGTTCCCCAGATCCTCCTTCTGGCCCTTCTTGTAGATGGGCATCACATTGGCCACCCTCCAGTCCTCAGGTACCTCTCCTGTTGACCAGGACTGTTGATAGATGGAGAGAAGCTTGGTGAGCTCTCCCACCAGCTCCCCGAGTACCCTTGGGTGCATCCCATCCAGGCCCCACAGCCTTACACGGGTCTGGGTGCAGAAGCAGCATCATTAACTGCTTCCTCCTGGATTAGGGATCCTCCTGGATCATTAACTGCTTCCTCCTGGCTGCCCCAGCCCTGGAGGGGTTCAAGGCCAGGTTGGAGGGGGCTTGGAGCAGCCTGGTCTGGTGGGAGGTGTCCCTGCCCAGGGCAGGGGGTGGCACTGGGGGGGGTTAGGGTGCCTTCCCACCCAAACCAGTCTGTGATTCGATCACTGTGGGTGCCCTGACCTCAGCACCAAGCCCCCAGCACCCACCAGAGCAGCTGGATCCCATCTGTCCCCAACGTTTATTGTGCAGCAAAGGGCATGGGGCAGCATTTGTCTGTGGGGGAGGAGGATGGGGGGGGAAGCTGGCCCAGCCCTGTCCCCCTGCTCTGGGTGCTGTCACAGCCCCTTGAGGGGTGGCAGCGGGGGGGCCACCAGCGAGTCCTCACGAGCCCGACTGCCCCTTGGCCAGGAGAAGGTCCAGGTAGGCCCCAGAGATGAGGTCCTGCTCCTCGATCCCCAGCTCCTTCATCAGCTGCTGGGCCACGCGCTCGCCGTCCTCCACTGTCTGCTCCTCCGTCAGCACCACCTGTGGGCACGGGGAGGGTGAGCCCAGGCCCCCCAGGGATGGCCCCCACACCCCAGCAAGGCCCCACCATCCTGGTTTCACCTGGGACTGAGTTAGTTTTCTTTCCAGGAGGCACCATGTTTCAGATTTGGTATGAAAGGAGTGTCAATAACACATATTGGTTCAGTTGTTGCTGGGTGATGTTCATACTATTCAGGGACCTTTCTCAGGTTCCCACAGAAGCTGGGGAGGAGCACGGACAGAAGGATGGAAGGGCCAGTGAGATGTTCTGTACCACAGACCTCGAGCTTGGTGGAGAAATGGGGGGTGGCCGGGGGTGGGAGTTTGTGATCCCTGCTGGGATGGGCTGGGGAACCGACCATCGGGTGGTGAGAGTGACTTGTGCTGGGTTACTGCATCTCCTAAGTTCTTTTACCATTACTATTATTATTTATTATCATTAATATTGTTATTTTCTTTCTTCTGTTATTGGTCTAATAACCCACCAGGTTTTTTCCCTTCCCTTTCTTTCCCCTCCCCTTCCCTCCCCTCCTCTTCCCTTCCCCTTCTCTTTCCCCTTCCCTCCCCTCCTCTTCCCTTCCCCTATCCCCTTCCCTTATTGCCTTCCCTTTTCCCCTACCCCCTTCCCCTGTCCCCTTCCCTTACCCCCTTCCCTTCCCCTTTCCCCTGCCCCTTCTTTCCACCCGCCCGTGGGGAAGTGGGAGATCTGTGGAAGTGGCTCCGTGGTCCCAGCTGCCAGCTGGGATGAAGCCAGACCCCCCCCTCACCTCCAGCTCCAGGAAGTCCCCCAGCCCCTCCACGCTGTCCAGGTGCACCCGGGTCTGTCCCACGAGGTAGAGGAGTCTCTCCTTCCTCACCACACCCAGCACGCCCAGCGCCTGCCCCAGCACCGCCTGCGATGGAGAGGAGCTGGGAAGGGGCAGCCACAGCACCAGGCCATGCCAGGGGGGCAAAGCCAAGGGCAGGAGCCCCCCGTGAGGCAGGGAACAGCCAGCACCCCTGGGTGTGCTGTCCCGGGCCCCCCCAGTGCTCACCTCCAGCCCGTCGGGGTCGTCTGTGGGGGTGATGCTGAAGCAGGAGAGCTTGGGGCCGGCGGCGTCGGGGCGCTCATAGAAAATCAGCTCCCCCCGGCCATCCTGGGGAGGGACAGAGCCAGCAGGAGAGGCAGGGTCAAGGTCAGGCAGGAGAGGAAGGGTCAAGTTGGGTCAGAATCAGGGTGGGCAGAAGAGGCAGGGTCAGGACCAGACAGTCAAGAGAGGGTCAAGGAAGGTCAGGAAACATCAGGGTCATGGTCAGGCAGGGTCATGGAGGGTCAGGGTCATGAGGAGGGTGGGCAGAAGAGGCAGGGCCCAGGAGGGTCAGCGTCAGGATCAGGGTGGGCAAAAGGGGCAGGGTCCAGGAGGGTCAGGATTGAAGGTCAGAGTGAAGGAGTGCTAGGAAGGGTCAGGGTCAAGGAGGCCAGGCCGGGGTCAGGCAGAAGAAGCAGGATCAGGGTCAGGAGCAGGCAGTCAAGAGAGAATCAAGGAAGGTCAGGGAGCATCAGGGTCACGACTAGGCAGGGTCCAGGAGGATCTCGGTCACAGGCAGGCAAGACAGGGTCAGGGTCAGGAGGATGAGGGTGGGCAGAAGAGGCAGGGTCCAGGAGGGTGAGGGCCAGGAAGGGTCAAGGAATCATAGAATCATCAAGGTTGGAAAAGACCCCTGGGATCATCGAGTCCAACCATCAACCCCACTCCACAAAGTTCTCCCCTACACCATATCCCCCAACACCACATCTAAACGACTCTTAAACACATCCAGGGATGGTGACTCAACCCCCTCCCTGGGCAGCCTGTTCCAGTCTCTGACCACTCCTTCTGTGAAGAATTGTTTCCTAATGTTCAGTCTAAACCTCCCCTGCTGCAGCTTTAAGCCATTCCCTCTTGTTCTATCACTAGTTACTTGCGAGAAGAGACCAGCACCAGCCTCTCTACAGTGTCCTTTCAAGTAGTTGTAGAGAGTGATGAGGTCTCCCCTCAGCCTCCTCTTCCTCACACTAAACAGCCCCAACTCCCTCAGCTGCTCCTCATACGATTTGTTTTCCAGCCCCCTCACCAGCTTCGTTGCCCTCCTCTGCACTCGCTCCAGCACCTCCAGATCTCTCTCGGATTGAGGTGCCCAAAACTGGACACAACACTCCAGGTGTGGCCTCACCAGTGCCGAGTACAGGGGCACAATCACCTCCCTACTTCTGCTGGTCACACTATTTCTAATACAAGCCAGGATGCCGTTGGCTTTCTTGCCCCCCTGGGCACACGGCCGGCTCATATTCAGCCGCTTGTCAATGAGAACCCCCAGGTCTCTTTCCTCCAGGCAGCTCCAGCCACACTTCCCCCAGCCTGTAGCGCTGCAGGGGGTTGTTGTGGCCCAAGTGCAGGACCTTGCACTTGCCCTTGTTGAAACTCATTCCATTGGCATTGGCCCAGTGATCCAATCTATCTAGATCCCCCAGGATGCGACTGGCCTTCTGGGCTGCAACTGCACCCACAGAATCACAGAATCTTCTAGGTTGGAAGGGACCTTAAAGATCATCTTGTCCAACCGTCAACCTCACTGACAAAAATAGACACCCACACAACAAACAAGGAGCATCATCACTAAACCCTAGCACAACTTGAAGCCGTTACCCCTTGTCCTATCATCTGTAACTTGGAAGAAGAGACCGACCCCTGTCTCTCTACACCCTCCTTTCAGGTACTTGTACAGAGCGATAAGGTCTCCCCTCAGCCTCCTCTTCCCCAGACTGAACACCCCCAGCCCCCTCAGCCTCTCCTCGTAAGACATGTGCTCCAGACCCCTCCCCAGCCTCGTTGCCCTTCTCGATCCCCAGGATGTGACTGGCCTTCTGGGCTGCAACTGCACCTGCCTGCTCATGGCCAGCTCCCTCATCGGGGAGGCTCAGGCAGGTCCTGGGTCCACCAGGCCGAGCCAAGCCCACACCGAGCCAGGCCCACACCGAGCCAGGCCCACAC
>NW_015091670.1:910760-913981 GCF_001431845.1 Calidris pugnax | reverse complement strand
TAGGCGTTCGCTTGTGTCTGCCGTGGGTGTGGGGGCTGTTTTGGGGGGGCCTGTGGGGTGTGTGGGGTGTTGGGGGGCTGTGGGGGGTTTGGGGGCTCACTGCCTGTGCCCGCAGGGCGTGGACTCGCTGGTGCTGGAGAGCGTGATGTTCGCCATCCTGGCCGAGCGGGCGCTGGGGCCGCGGCTCTACGGGGTCTTTCCGCAGGGGCGGTTGGAGCAGTACATTCCGGTACGGGACGGACCCCCCCTCCTCCCCTCATCCCGCCAGAACCCACCCCGGGGGGGTCCTCACCCCGGCTCGGGCCAGACACCGCAGAGAGGGCCACCCCGTGGGGCTTCTGGTGGGGCCGAGGGCAGGGCTGGCCCCCCCCGGGGTGGGTGAGCCCCTCACATCGCTGCTGTGTGTGTCCCCCCCTCCCCAGAGCCGGCGCCTGCGGACGGAGGACCTGCGGGACCCCGACATCTCCAAGGAGATCGCGGTGAAGATGTCGCGGTTCCACGGCATGGTGATGCCCTTCAACAAGGAGCCCAAGTGGCTCTTTGGGACCATGGAGTGGTGAGGGCACCCCCTGTCCTCCTGGGGCACCTCTGCCCCCCAAATCTCCCCGGGATGCGGAGCACAGGGACGCTTCCTGGCTGCCGGTGGGACGCACGGGATCAGGGCAGCTCCCGGTGGCCCCGGCTCAACACCGGGCTGGGGAGAGAGGGGATTTTGGGGGGCTGGAGCACCCAGGGGTGTCCGTCCCACCCCAGCGCCATCTCCTCGGCTCCAGGTACCTGAAGCAGATTTCGGAGCTCACCTTCTCCGAGGAAGAGCAGCTGAAGAAGTTCAAGCAGCTCCAGGCCTACAACCTGCAGGAAGAGATGAAGAGCCTCAGGTGAAGCCCCCCCTGCCCGCTGGCACGGGGTGGGCACTGACCCCCTTTTGGTGCCTCGGGGGGACTCAGCTTCTCTGGAAAGTGTCCTCGGAGGGTGCCCCCCGGCTGAAGGCCCCACACAGGTCCCTTGGGGACAGCTCTCAGAGGGGTCCCAGTCCCCAAGGCAGGGTCCCCAACAGGTTCCTCCCGCTCTGGGTCCCAGCTGTGTCTGTAGCTCTGTCTGCCCACGTGCAGTGGCAGTGGTGGCAGTGGCAGTGGTGGCAGTGGCAGTGGTGGCCCCCACGTCCCTGCAGCTGGTGGGTGAGGGCCAGCAGGTCCTGCCCCCCCCGAGACATCTCTCCTGACCCACAGGGAGCTGCTGGAGGCCACCCCCTCGCCGGTGGTCTTCTGCCACAACGATGTCCAGGAGGGTGAGTGCAGGGGCTGTTCCCCGGGGGGGTCTCTCTCTCTGGTTGCCCACCCTGGGCACAGGCTCAGCTTCCTGCCCCCCACCCTGAGCTTGGGGAGAGCTGGTGGGTCCCCCCCAAACCCCCCCGTCCTCTCTGTGCCCAGGGAACATCCTGCTGCTGGCCGGGCACGAGGCCTCCTCCTCCGACAAGCTCATGCTCATCGACTTCGAGTACAGCAGCTACAACTACCGGTGGGTCTGGGGGCTGGGGGGGCCTGTGGCTGCCCCCACGGCATGGGGGGGGGTGTCTCCTGCCTGTGAGGGGCTGGAACTCTGCTCACCCTCCCCTTTTTCCCCTTTTCCCCAGGGGCTTCGACATCGGCAACCACTTCTGCGAGTGGGCCTACAACTACACCCACGACTCCTGGCCCTTCTTCAAGGCGTCCCTGGAGAACTACCCCAGCCGCCAGCAGCAGGTGGGGCAGGGGGTGCCCCCACTGAGGGCGGGGGGCACCTCCAGGAGGCTGGGGAGGGCGTCCCAGGCCTGGCGGTGCCAGCTCCTGTCCCCCTTCCAGCTGCATTTCATCCGGCACTACCTCTCGGAGGACTCGGGGCGCGGGGGGGACACCACGCACCAGGAGCAGGCCCGCATCGAGGAGGAGATGCTCACCGAGGTCAACCGGTGAGGGGCACGCTGGTGCCAGGGGAGGGGGCTCTCCTGGGGGGTGCAGAGAGGGCAGCACCCCCAAAACCCTCCTGTGTTGATGTGGGGGAGGTCCCAGTGGGGCTGACGGCCGTTCTCCACCAGGTTTGCCTTGGCCTCTCACTTCTTCTGGGGGCTGTGGTCCATCCTGCAGGCCAAGATCTCCACCATCCAGTTCGGGTACCTGGTGAGTGCTGCTCGGGGGGTGCCTTGGTGCCCGAGGACCCCTTGCATGTCCCCCCTCCTCTGCCGTGGGGGGGTCAGAGAGGGGCACGAGCAGCCCCTGACTCCCTTTTCTCCCCCCAGGACTATGCACAGAGCCGCTTCGAGGCCTATTTCCAGCACAAGGCGCGGTGGTCCTGAGGGCGGCCACCTCTGCAGCCCCCCCCCAGCACCGCCAGGGACGCAGGACGTGCCCCCTCCCCGTGGGGCTGCCCCCTCCCCGTGGGGCTGCCCCCTCCCCGTGGGGCTGCCCCCTCCCCGTGGGGCTGCCCCCTCCCCGTGGGGCTGCCCCCTCCCCGTGGGGCTGCCCCCTCCCCGTGGGGCTGCCCCCTCCCCGTGGGGCTGCCCCCTCCCCGTGGGGCTGCCCCCTCCCCGTGGGGCTGCCCCCTCCCCGTGGGGCTGCCCCCTCCCCGTGGGGCTGCCCCCTCCCCGTGGGGCTGCCCCCTCCCCGTGGGGCTGCCCCCTCCCCGTGGGGCTGCCCCCTCCCCGTGGGGCTGCCCCCTCCCCGTGGGGCTGCCCCCTGTGCTGCCGGAGGGGGGCTGCCCCCCAGCCTGGGCTGCCCAGCCAGGGGCTATAACGGTTTTGGGGGGGCTGGTGCTTGTTTCTGCTCCCCAGGACGGTGCAGGGAGAGAGGTGGGTCTGCCCGGGCCCAGACCCCCCCCAGGGGACATCCTGCCCCGGAGAGGGGGGGCACGTTGGCCGTGGGGCTGCAGTGCTGCCCCCTCCCTGCCCCTGTCACAGCCCCTCTGCGCTGGCACGGCCCTTGCCTCTGCGCTGCTGGCACCGAGCGGGGCTTGAGCTGCGGGTCCTGGCTGGGGGGAGCCCCCCGCCCCAGCTGGCAGCGGGGGGGGCTGGTGCAGGCTGTGCTGGGGGGGGACACACATGGGGGCTCGGCTGTCCTGGCTGTCCCCTGCACGGTCCCGGTGCTGAGAGGGGTCTGGGCAGGGATGCTGAGAGTTCCCGGGGTGCTGAGGGGCGCGGGGGACCCACGTTTGTGTCTCATTCCCCCCCCGTCCCCCTCCCCAGACCC
>NW_015091670.1:907926-910180 GCF_001431845.1 Calidris pugnax | reverse complement strand
CCCTCTCCCCAGAGCCCTCTGCCAGCGCTGGGGGGGTCGGGGGGGGCTGTGGCTTGGGACGGGCGGTGGGTGCTGCAGCTGATGGGGAGGGGATGATGGGGGGCACAGGCTGCTGTGCCCCCCCCATCACCCTGGAGGTGTGTTCCCAGCGCCCACCCCACACCCGGGGGGGGGCTGCCCCCCACCCTGCCCCTGTGCCTGGCCCTGAGGGTCTTGTCCATTATGCTCTGGGGGTGCTCGGGGGGCACAGGTAATCGTGGGTTCGCTGCCTGCCCCCTCCCCTGCCCCACAGTCTCTGCTTCCCCCAGTGCTGGGGTGTTGGGGGGCTCATGTGTGTCCCCCCCACTCCAGGTCACTGTACCCCCACCCCCCAGAACCTTCCCCAGCCCAAGCCGTGGGGCCATGACCTGATGGGGGCCCAGCTGTGGGTGCCCCTCCCTGGCTGTAGGGTCTGTGTGTGGGACGGTGTGGGGGGTCCAGGTGGGGGTCCGGACTGGGTGCTCATCCAGCTCCTCTTTCACCCACGTGCTGGCTATTTATAGCCCAGTGGCCAGCGAGCGGCTCTGTGGGGCTGGGGGGTTCCTTCCTGCCCCACAGCCCAGGGAGGGGGGCAGAGGCCTGGGGGCTGCACAGGGGGTGAGCCCTGGCCAGGGCGGGCACCTGGCACACGCCCCAGCACGTCTGCATGTGCCACCTGTGCACACGCGTGTGCCACACGTACACATATGTGCCCCACATGCATCCCCCCCCATGGCTGGGGGGCAGCCCTGCCCCGGGATGGGGTCTGGGGGCCATACTGGGGGGTCTGGGGTCCCCTCCAGGGAGGGGGAGGCCAAGGGCTCTGGTACGGGGGGGCAGCCCCCCACCCGGCCGTGCCACAGGATGGGGCCTGGGGGGTGGGATGGGCCTTGCACAGCCCTGACCCCCAACCCCCTGACCCCTGGGCAGCCCTGACCCCCGACCCCCTGACCCCCCGACCCCTGGGCAGCCCCATGGCTGGGGTGGGGACCAGCCTGCGTGGGCAGGGACTTGCCCAGGGGTGGGGGTCCCTTCTGGGGGTGTCTGTCCCTTCCCGGGGTGCCAGTCCTTGCCCAGGGGGTGGGTTCCTTCCTGGGGTGTCCGTCCCTTCTTGGGGTGCTGGTCCCTTACTGGGATGTGTGTCCCTTCCCGAATGTCAGTCCCCTCCCCGGGTGCCAACCACCCCTTCCCGGGGTGTCCATCCCTTCCCGGGGTGTTCATCCCTTCCGGGGCTGTTACCCCTTTCCTGGGGTGTCCATCCCCTCCCAGGGTCACAGTCCCAGCCGGGGGTGCAGGTCACCTCCTGGGATGTGGGCCTTTCCCAGTGTCCTGGTTCCATCCCAGTCCCCTCCTCCTGGGGTGCCCGTCCCGTCCTGGGGTGTCCATCCTGGCCCGAGGCCCCACTCCCCTCCCAGGCTGCCCATCCCTTCCTGGGCTCCCGCTCTTCTCCTGGGGTCCCCGTCCCTTCCCAGGGTGTCCCCGTCCCTTCCCAGGGTGTCCTGGTCCCCACCCGGGGTGCCAGTCCTTTCCCGGGGTGTCCATCCTTTCCTGGGATGTGGGTCCCCTCCCAGTGTCCCAGTTCCTTCCAGGGGTGTCCATCCCCTCCCGGTGTTCCCAGTCCTTTCCCAGTGTCGCTGTCTGGGGTGTCCCAGTCCCCTCCCAGGGTCCTGCTCCCTTCCTGGGGTGTCCCAGTCCCCGTCCAGGGGTGTCCATCCCCTCCCGGTGTTCCCAGTCCTTTCCCAGTGTCGCTGTCTGGGGTGTCCCAGTCCCCTCCCAGGGTCCTGCTCCCTTCCTGGGGTGTCCCAGTCCCCGTCCAGGGGTGTCCATCCCCTCCCGGTGTTCCCAGTCCTTTCCCGGTGTCCCTGTTCCCTCCAGGGGTGTCCCAGTCCCCTCCAGGGCTGTCCCTGTCCCCTCTGAGGGCCCCAGTCCCCTCCCGGGGTCCCGCTCCCTTCCCGGGGTGTTCCAATCCCGCTCCTTTCCCGGGGGTATCCATCCCCTCCCGGTGTCCCGGGCCCTTTCTGGGGTCTCCTGTTCCCTTCCCGGGGTGTCCCAGACCCCCTCCCGGGGTCCCAGTCCCCCCCCGGGGGTGTCGATCCCCTCCCGGTGTCCCCTCCCGGGCCCCGCGGGGGGGCTGTGGGGGGCGGAGCGGCGGCCGTTTCCATTCCGGGCGTTGTGGCGGGTCCCACCCGCCGCCGGAGTCCGGTTACCGGCTGCCGGACGCCGCGGGGGCAGGAGC
>NW_015091670.1:905511-907627 GCF_001431845.1 Calidris pugnax | reverse complement strand
CAGGGGGACCACGGGAGGGTGGAGGGGGGGGAACACCCACGGGGCGGGGTCTGCCCACCCACGGATATGGGCCCCGCGGGGGGCTGTGGGGCTGTGGGGGCACTGCCAGGCTGTGACGTGCAGTGCCAGGGCATGCAGTGCAGTGCCAGGTATGGCTCCATGAGTGCCATGCAGTGCCAGGCCGGGCCGTGTGTCACTCTGTGCAGTGCCATGCAGTGCTGTGCAGTGCTGTGCATGACTCCATGCAGTGCTGTGCAGTGCCAGGCCATACCCTGTGTCACTCTGTGCAGTGCCATGTGTGACTCTGTGCAGTGCCATGCAGTGCCCTGCAGTACCATGTAAGGCTCCATGCAGTGCCCTGCAGTGCCAGGCCATGCCATGTGTCACCCTGTGCAGTGCCATGCAGTGCTGTGCAGTGCTGTGCATGACTCCATGCAGTGCTGTGCAGTGCCAGGCCATACCCTGTGTCACTCTGTGCAGTGCCATGTGTGACTCTGTGCAGTGCCATGCAGTGCCCTGCAGTACCATGTAAGGCTCCATGCAGTGCCCTGCAGTGCCAGGCCATGCCATGTGTCACCCTGTGCAGTGCCATGCAGTGCTGTGCAGTGCCGGGCCATGCCATATACGACCCAGTGCAGTGCCATGCCATGCAGTACCATGCCACGCCATGCAGTGCAGCACCATGCAGTGCCATGCCATGCAGTGCTGTGCAGTGCAGCCTGCAGCCGGGCAGTGCCACGTGCTGCAGGGCACTTTCACTGGGGGGTGATGCGGTTTTAATGCCGTGCCAAGCAGTGCCATGCAGTGTAACACAGCGTGGCGTGGCACAGGGCAGAGCGGTGCAGTTCAGTGCAGTGTGATGCACCCCACTGCAGTGTGGTGTACCCATGCCGTGCAGTGCGGTGCGATGCAGTGCAGCTGTGCCATGCAGTGCAGTGCCACGTAGCCATGCCATGCAGTGCAGTGCCATGTAGCCATGCTGTGCAGCACAGTGCAGTGCAGCTGAGCAGTGCAGTGTGGTGTAGCCATGCAGGGCAGCACAGTGCAGCACGGTGCGATGCAGTGTAGCCGTGCAGTGCACTGTAACCATGCAGTGGAGCACAGTGCAGTGTAGCCATGTGGTGCTGTGCAGTGTGGTGTTGTGCAGCCACGCAGTGCGGTGCAGTGTGGTGTGTAGCTGTGCAGTGCGGTGCAGCGGTAGCAGCGTGACTTGGCTGTTGCCGAGCGGCTGCCGTTCCCTCCGGCCCAAGAACGCCCTTGTGAGGGGACACCCTGAGCACCGGGGCCCCCCCTCCCCACGGCCCGGGCTCCAGCAGCACCCCAGGCTGGGCACTGGGCTGGCACTGGCTGTGCTGGCACTGGAGAGTCCCTGGGGACCCCCGCTGCCCCCACAGAGGGTCCCCCTGGGCTGGCACCAGCTGTGCTGACACCAGAGGGTCCCTGGAGACCCCAACTATGTCCGCAGAGGGGTACCCCCCAAGCTGACACCGGAGGGTCCCTGGGGACCCTGGCTGTGCCCATAGAGGGTCCCCCCTGGGCTGGCACCGACTAGGCTGACACCAGAGGGACCCTGGGGACTCTGACTGTGCCTGCAGAGGGGTACCCCCCGAGGTCCCTGGGGACCCTGGCTGTCCCATAGAGGGGTCCCCCTGGGCTGGCACCGGCTGGACTGACACCAGAGGGTCCCTGGGGACCCCAACTATGCCCGCAGAGGGGTCCCCCTGGGCTGGCACTGGCTGCACTGACACCAGAGGGACCCTGGTGACCCCCCGAGCTGGCACCGGAGGGTCCCTGGGTATCCTGGCTGTGCCCATAGGGGGGTCCCCTTGGGCTGGCACCGGCTGGGCTGACATGAGAGGGTCCCCGGGGACCCTGACTATGTCCGCAGAGGGGTCCCTCCTCACCCCATGTCTCCTGCTGCTGCGGGAACAGGGACAGGGACATGGACGGGGACATGGACGGGGACGGCGTGTGCCCCGTGTGCTGCGTGTACCCTGTGTACCATGTGTGCCGCGTGCCGGCGCAGGGGCAGGTGCAGCCTGGTCCCCCGAGGGTCTCAGGGCGGGCAGGGGACAGGCGGAGGGGGGTGTGTGTGTGTGTGTGTGTGTGTGTGTGT
>NW_015091670.1:901871-905354 GCF_001431845.1 Calidris pugnax | reverse complement strand
CCCCCCACCATGGCGGAAGCTCACCAGGCCGTGGCCTTCCAGTTCACCGTCACCCCCGAGGGCTTGGACTTCCACCTCAGCCGGGAGGCCGTCAAGCAGCTCTACCTCGCTGGGATCTCCTCCTGGAAGAAGCGCTTGGTCCGCGCCAAGGTGGGACCAGCCGGGGGCAGACGGACAGAGGGACCCCGTCCCCACCGTCCCCACCCCCGCCAGGTCCTGGCCACCCTGACCCCCATCTCCCTGTGCCCACAGAACAGCTTCCTGACCGGCGTCTACCCCGCCTCCCCCTCCAGCTGGATGGTGGTCGTGTTGGCCACCGCCGGCTCCTTCTACTGCCAGGTGGACCCCTCCCTGGGGATCATCGCCCGCATCCGCCACTGCCTGCCCGAGAGGTGAGAGCGGGCGGCTCAGCTGGGGGGGAGACCACCCCCCAAACCATGGACATGGTCCCACCAGTCACATCCCCTGGGGCAGACCACCCCCCAATGTCTCAGCCCATGGGCACGGTCCCACCAGTCACATCCATCCCTTGGTGAGGACCATCCCCCATGTCCCAACCCATGGACATGGTTCCACCAGCCACATCCCTTGGTGAGGAACAAACCCCCCACGAACCATGGGCACGGTCCCACCAGCCACATCCTCTGGGGGAAACCACCACCCCCAACCCATGGGGACAGTCCCACCTGCCTTGTCTCCCAGGGGCACCCACCCCACATGTCCCCAACCCCACCAGCATAGCCATGGGGGACTGAAGCATCTCACAGGGGTGGTCCCACCCCACACACCCCTACCCCTGGGGCATAGCCCCACTTGGGAACCTCCCCTGGGAGTCCCACTGCGTGTCCCCCAACACCCATGTCCCCCAACCATGGTCATGGCCTTGCCTGGGGACATCCTGGTGGGGGTCCTACCCTTGATGTCACTGGTTGCCACTGGGACCCAGTGGTGGCTACAGTCACCTCACTGGTGGCCACAGGGACATCATTGATGGCCACGGGGACCCCTAGGTGGCCAGAGGAACCCCACTGTTTGCCACTGGAACCTCACTAGTGGCCTCGGGGATGTCACCTGTGGCCATGGGGGCATCACTGGTGGCCTCGGGGATGTCACCTGTGGCCACGGGGGCATCACTGGTGGCCAAGGGGATCCTTTGGTGTCCATTGGAACCTCTCTGGTGGCCACTGACATATCATTGGTGGCCACAGGGACCCCGCTGGTGTCCATGGGGACCTCACCGGTGGTCATGGGGACATTACTGGTGACCACTGGGGATCTCGCTGATGGCCAACCCATCATGTACCCGCCTCTGCCCCCGCAGCCAGCTCCTGAGCCCCGAGAGCCGGACGGTGGCGAGCGCCATGATCTTCTCCACCGGCGTCTGGCTCTCGGCCGTCCTGCTCTTCCGGCAGACGCTGAAGCTGCTCCTCTCCTACCATGGCTGGATGTTCGAGCCCCACGGCAAGATGAGCCGCAGGACCAAGATCTGGGTGGTGAGTGGCACGGGCACCGGCCGGGCAGGGCAAGCGGTGCCAAGCGGGGTGCTGCGTGTCTCTGTCCATGCGTGTGTGCACACGCGTGTGTGCATGTGGACATGCAGCACAGGGGGCTGGGGGGGGCTGAGAAGCTGCTGCTGACGGTGGGGAGGAGCTGAGGTTGCTCCGTGGCAAGGAGACAGGGGGTGCCGGTGGCCATGGGGGGCTGCAGGAACCAGGCAGCAAGGCTGAGGTGACATGGACACTGCAGGGCTGGGACAGGGGACACTGTGGGGCTGGGACAGGGGAAACTGTAGGGATGGGATGGGACAGTGTTCAGGGATGGGACAGGGATGCTGTGGGGCTGGGACAGGGGACACTGTGGCGATGGAATGGGGACACTGTAGGGATGGGATGGGACAGGGGACACTGCAGAGATGGGGACACTTCGGGGATGGGACAGGGACACTGTGGGGATGGGGACACTGTAGGGATGGGACAGTGATCAGGGATGCTGTGGGGATGGGACAGGGGACACTGCAGGGATGGGATGGGGACACTGCAGGGATGGGATGAAGACACTGCAGGGATGGGATGGGGACACTGCAGGGATGGGATGAAGACACTGCAGGGATGGGATGAAGACACTGCAGGGATGGGATGAGGACACTGCAGGGATGGGATGAGGACACTGCAGGGATGCGACAGGGGACAGTGTGGAGGGATGGGACAGGGGACATTATGCAGGGTTCTGCCCTGTCCGCTGTGTCCCCTCTGTCCCCTCCATCCCCTCCCTGTCCCCCCCAGGCGCTGATGAAGGTCCTCTCCGTCCGCAAGCCCCTTCTCTACAGCTTCCAGACCTCCCTGCCCAAGCTGCCCGTGCCCTCTGTGGAGGCCACCATCACCCGGGTAAGGGGCTGGGGTGGCACAGGCGGTCCCATTGCGGTGGGACGGGGGGGTCACACTGTGTCCCCTCCTTGTCCCCTCAGTACTTGGAGTCGGTGCGGCCGCTGATGGATGATGAGAAGTACAGGAAGATGGAGGCTCTGGCCAAGGAGTTCAAGGAGAAGACGGCTCCACGGCTGCAGAAGTACCTCATCCTCAAGTCCTGGTGGACCACCAACTACGTGAGTACCCTCAGCTTCTCCAGTGCTGGAGGAGGGCAGGGGACCACTGCTGCATGTCCCCTCCGATGGCCGTATGGTGTCCCCACCCCGATGACACATGACAGTGGTCCCCACCCCTCCAGCACTAGTGATGGTGACCCCAACCCAAGTCCAAGGTCCTACTGTCTCCCCATCATCATGTGAAGAGAGGACTTGGGTCCTCCTGGCTGCCCCAGCTGGGTCATTAAGGGCAGAGGGTATTGTCCCCATCCCTGTCCCCATCCATCCTGGTCCCCATCCTTGTCCCTGTCCCTGTCCCTGTTCATCCCTCTCCCCATCCCTGTCCCCATTCCATTCATGTCCCCATCCATCTGTGTCTCCATCCCTGTCCCCATCCTTGCCCTCATCCTTGTTCCCATCCATCCCAGTCCCCATCCCTGTCCCCATCCATCCCTGTCCCCATCCTTGCCCTCATCCCTGTCCCCATCCATCCCTGTCCCCATCCCTGTCCCCATCCATCCCTGTCCCCATCCTTCTCCTCATCCTTGTCCCTGTAGGTCAGTGACTGGTGGGAGGAGTACATCTACCTGCGTGGCCGTAGCCCACTCATGGTCAACAGCAACTACTACGCCATGGTAAGGGCTGGGGGGACACAGGGCCCACCACGGGCAGGACCGAACCCCCCAACCCAGTGCCCTCACCTGTCCCTTGTGTCCCCCCAGGATTTCCTTTACGTCAACCCCACGCACATCCAGGCTGCCCGGGCGGGTAACGTGGTACACGCCATCCTGCTCTACCGCCGCAAGCTGGACCGCGGGGAGATCCCCCCCGTGAGCACCCCGGGGGGGCTGGGAGGGGGCAGTGGGGCTGGGGGGCTTGGGGAGAGCAGGGGAGGTTGTGGG
>NW_015091670.1:899925-901504 GCF_001431845.1 Calidris pugnax | reverse complement strand
ACGGTGTGGGGCTGGCATGGGGGCTGGGGGCTGCTGGGGGGCTCAGGGGGCTAGGGTTGTGGGGCTGAGGTGCCCTGCCCCTCCCCTCACCACTGCCCCCCCCAGATGATGGCGCTGGACATCGTGCCCATGTGCTCCTACCAGTCGGAGCGGATGTTCAACACCACCCGCATCCCCGGCAAGGAGACGGGTACGGGGGGACCAGGGGGGTCGGGGGGGGCATCCCTCCTGCAGGGTCTGTCCCGGGTGGGCTCCCAGGCCCATGGGGTGGCGGTGACACCCGTGTGTGTGTGTGTGTCCCCACCCCCAGACACGCTGCTGCACCTGGTGGACAGCAAGCACTTGGCCGTCTACCACAAGGGCCGCTTCTACAAGGTCTGGCTCTACTACGGGGGGCAGGTCCTGCGCCCCCGCGACCTGGAGATGCAGTTCCAGCGCATCCTGGACGACCCCTCGCCCCCCCAGCCCGGAGAGGAGCGGCTGGCGGCGCTCACCGCCGGAGAGAGGTCGGGGGATGCTGAGGAGGAGGGGATGTTGGGGATGCTGCAGGTGTTGGGGGTGTTTGGGATGTTGAGGGGTGTTGGGGATGCTGGAGATGTTGGGGATGCTGGGGATGAGGGGATGCTGGGGATATTGGGGATGTTGGGGATACTGGGAATGTTGGGGATGAGGGGACGCTGGGGATGTTGGGGATATTGGGGATGAGGGCATGTTTGGGATGCTGGGGATGTTGGGGATGCTGGGGATGCTGGGGATGAGGGGATTTTGGGAATGCTGGGGATGTTGTGGATGTTGTGGGTGGTGGAGATGCTGGGGATGTTTGGGATGTTGGGAATGAGGGGATTTTTGGGATGCTGGGGATGTTAGGGATGAGGGGATGCTGGGGATGTGGTAGGGATGTTGGGGATGGTGGGGATGTTGGGGATGCTGGAGATGATGGGGATGTTGGGGATGAGGGAATTTTGGGAATGAGGGGATTTGGGGGATGCTGGGGATGTTGGGGATGTTGGGGATGAGGGGGTGCTGGGGATGAGGGGGTGCTGGGGATGAGGGGGTGCTGGGTAACTGGGTAGCTGGGGATACTGGGGCTGTTGGGGACGCAGGACATGCCAGGCAGGAGGCAGGAGAACTGGCACAGGGGCTGGGGGAGATGCTCTGGGATGGGGTCCCTGAGCCCCCCGTGTGTGGGTCGCGGTGATGGGCTCGGAGGCCTCAGCAGAAGGGTGGGCATCACCAGCCCCGTGCCCCCACGGCTCCTGGAGCTGGAGCCTGGGACCACCCTTGGGTGGGGGGCTGCAGTGTGGGTCGTGGCAGTGGTCTTGGGGGGCTCGGCGGGTGTCGGTGTGTGCGGGCACCCCCAGCCCCCCTCCCTGACGCCGCGGGTGCCCGCAGGGTGCCCTGGGCCGAGGCTCGCGCCCGCTTCTTCAGCCACGGGAAGAACAAGGCGTCGCTGGACGCCATCGAGCGGGCGGCCTTCTTCCTCACGCTGGACGAGGAAGAGCACGGCTACGTCCCGGGCAAGGAGGGCTGCATGGACGCCTACGCCAAGTCCCTGCTGCACGGCCAGTGCTACGACCGG
>NW_015091670.1:896103-899915 GCF_001431845.1 Calidris pugnax | reverse complement strand
CCGAGGCTCGCGCCCGCTTCTTCAGCCACGGGAAGAACAAGGCGTCGCTGGACGCCATCGAGCGGGCGGCCTTCTTCCTCACGCTGGACGAGGAAGAGCACGGCTACGTCCCGGGCAAGGAGGGCTGCATGGACGCCTACGCCAAGTCCCTGCTGCACGGCCAGTGCTACGACCGGTGGGCACCCCCCAGACCCCCACCCCCAGCCTTTCCCCCTGCCCCCCAGCGCCCACCCTGCTCTCACCACCCCCTCCCCACAGCTGGTTCGACAAGTCCTTCACCCTGGTGGTCTACAAGAACGGGAAGCTGGGGGCCAACGCCGAGCACTCCTGGGCCGACGCGCCCATCATCGGGCACCTCTGGGAGGTAACGGAGGGGCAGGGGGGGCACCTCCAGGCTGGGCACCCCCATGGGGCACCCCGGGGCTGAGGAACCCCAATGGGCACCCCTGGTTGGGCATCTCTGTTGGGGACCCCCCAGTTGTGCACCCCCAGTTGAGGACACCTATGGGGCACCCTGGGACTCAGGACCCCAATGGGGCACCTCAGCTGGGCCACCCTCCTTGGGCACTCCTCTTGGGCACCCCCCAATCGTGCACTCCCAGTTGAGGACGCCTATGGGGCACCCTGGGGCTGGGGACCCCCATGGGGCATCCCAGCTGGGCACCCCCAATTGGAGACCCCTGTGGGACACCCCGGGGCTGGGAACCCCCATGGGGTGGGTGTGTGGGGCCATGTTGGGGGGGGAGTGGGGGGGTAAAGGGTGATGTTGGGAGGCTCGGGGGGCTGGGGGGCCAGTGCCCCACACTCAGGGGCACCTCTCCCCCCCCCAGTTCATGCTGGCGACAGACAAATTCCAGCTGGGCTACACCGAGGGGGGGCACTGCCTGGGCGAGCCCGACACCCTGCTGGCCCCCCCACAGCGTCTCCAGTGGGACATCCCCCAGGAGGTGGGTCTGACCCCCAAGTACTCCCCGCTCCGGGCCCTGCAGGCAGGATCTTGGGGTCCCCCTCTGCACCCCATGGCAGTGGGGTGGGCTCTGTGCACCCCACCACCCCCTGCACCCCACAGCATCGGGGGGGCTCTCTGAACCCCGGCCACCCCCTGTGCCCCCCACCAGCCTCCTCCACCCCATGGCAGCAGAGTGGGCTCTCTGCCCCTCACCAGCCCCTGCACCCCACAGCAGCGGGGTGGGCTCTGTGCCCCCACCAGCCCCACACACACCCCATGGAAGTGGGGTGGGCTCTGTGGCACTACACAAGCTCCCCCCGCCATCGAGGTGGGCTCTCTGAGCCCTGGCCACCCCCTGCGCCCCACAGCATCGAGGTGGGCTCTCTGCCCCCCACCAGCCCCTCGCACCCCACGGCATCGAGGTGGGCTCTCTGCCCCCCACCAGCCCCCCACAGCATCGAGGTGGGCTCTCTGCCCCCCACCAGCCTCTCGCACCCTACAGCATCGAGGTGGGCTCTCTGCCCCCCACACCCCACGGCATCGATGCACCAGGATCCTGTCACCCTGCGGTGTCCCGGTTCCCCCGGCATCCCCCCACCCCGGGCAATGGGGGGGTCTGTTGTGGTGCCCCCCACCCGCCACGGCTGTGTCCCCCCGCAGTGCCGCGCCGCCATCGAGAGCTCCTACCGCCTGGCCAAGGCTCTGGCCGACGACGTGGACTTCTGCTGCTTCCAGTTCAACCAGTTTGGGAAGGGGCTGATCAAGAAGTGCCGCACCAGCCCCGACGCCTTCATCCAGATCTCCCTGCAGCTCGCACACTTCCGCGTGAGCCGCGCCCGCCGGAGGGGACGGGGACAGGATGGGGACATGGGGATGGGGACGTAGGGATGGGGACATGGGGATGGGGACAGGGTCATAGGGATAGAGGTGGGGACCTGGGGACGGAGACCTGGGGATGGGGACGTAGGGATGGGGACATGGAGATGGGGGCAAGGATGGGGATGGGGACAGGGATGGGGACTTGGGGATGGACATGGGGACAGGAACATGGTGATGCAGACGGGGATGGAAATGGGATGGGGACAGAGACAGGAACAGGGATGCAGATGGGGACATGGGGATGGGGACGCAAAGAGGGATATGGATCATAATTTTCTTGCTGATGGGGACGTGGGGATGGGGACAGGGACAGGAATGTGGATGGGGACCTGAGGATGAGGGGACAGGGATGGGGATGGGAACATGGGGACAAGGATAGGGATGGAGACGGGGACAAGGATGAAGTTGGGGATGGGGACATGGGGATGAGGACAAGGAGACGGGGACATGGGGACAGGGACATGGAGATGGGGATAGAGACAGGGATGGGGACATGGGGATGGGGTTGGGTAGATGGGGATGAGGATGAGGATGGGGTTGGGTAGATGGGGACAGGGACAGCATCCCCCGGTGACGCCCTGGTCTCACCCGGTCCCTCCGCAGGACAAGGGCTGCTTCTGCCTCACCTACGAGGCCTCCATGACGCGGCTCTTCCGTGAGGGCCGGACGGAGACGGTGAGGTCCTGCACCTCCGAGGCCACCGCCTTCGTGCGCAGCATGATGGACCCCCACCAGACCGTGAGTCCCCTCCCCACACCTCCCCCCAGCCCTCGGGTCCCTCCTGCTGTCCCCAGCCCGGTCGGGGCTGTCCCCACAGCCCCTCTCTCTGGTGGCCCCATCCCCTGGGAGGTCCCCATCCCACAGGGACATCCCCGTCCCTCATAGAGGGTAGGACCCTCTCCCTCATGCTGCTTCCCATCTCCTGGGGAGGTCCCTGTGTCTGGCAGATGTCTGTCCCCGTTCCTTCCAAATGTTCCTGTCCCTGGAGAAAGTCCCCATCCCTCAGGGAGGTCCCCATCCCTCAGGGAGGTCCCCAACTCTGGGAGAGATCCCTTTCCCTGGGAGAGTTCCCTGTCCTTCAGGGGCGTCCCTGTCCCTGTGGAGTCCCCATCCCTTGGAGACATCCCTGTCCCTGAGAGAGATCCCCATCCCTCAGGGACATCCCTTTTCCTGGGAGAGGTCTGCATGCCTTGGGGACATCCCTGTCCCTGTGGAGTCCCCATTCCTTGGAGACATCCCTGTCCCTGTGGAGTCCCCGTTCCTTGGAGACATCCCTGTCCCTGTGAAGGTCCCCATCCTTGAGGAGATCCATGTCCCTGGGAGAGGTGCCCATCCCTGGGGGACATCCCTGTGGAGCCCCCCATCGCTCCAGACCATCTCCCCCAGGGCTTTGCGGCCGTTGTGTCCCCAGGGCAGGATGGGGGAGGTCCCACCCCAGGCAGAGCACCGAGGGGAGAGGGGGGGTGTCAGGTTTTGGGGTGCTGGTCCCCCCCTGATCCCGTCCGTCCCCGCAGCGCGTGGAGCGGCAGCGTCTGTTCAAGCTGGCGGCGGAGAAGCACCAGCAGATGTACCGCATGGCCATGACGGGCGCCGGCATCGACCGCCACCTCTTCTGCCTCTACGTGGTGTCCCGCTACCTGGGGGTGCAGTCCCCCTTCCTGGCACAGGTCAGGGACGGGGGAGATGACGGGGGGGGACGGGGACACGCGTGTGGCACGTGGGACACAGCACGGGCAGAGGGGAGCAGGGGCTGGGGGCTGTGGCCATGGGTGGTGGTGGGGCGTGTTGGGGTGCAGGGGGGTCATAGTGGGGTGCAGGAGGGTGCAGAAGGGTGCAGGGAGGAAGAAATGGGGTGCAGGGTGGCAGCAGTAGGGTGCGGGGGGGCACAGTGGGGTGCAGAAGGGTGCAGGGGGTGGAAATGGGGTGAAGGAGGGGCACAGGAGGGTGCAGGGGGGAGAAATGGGGTGCAGGGTGGCAGCAGTAG
>NW_015091670.1:891166-891895 GCF_001431845.1 Calidris pugnax | reverse complement strand
ACCCCTGCATCCTGTCCCCCATTTCTGCATTGTGTCCGTGTCCTGCCCCCCCGGTCCTGCCCTGGGGTCACACCTTGCCCCCCAGTTCTGCAATGGGTCCGTGTCCCACACCCCAGTTCTGCGTTGGCTTTGTGTCCTGCACCCAAACCCCACAGTGGGTCCGTGTCCTGCGCCCCGATTCTGCACTGGGGCTGTGTCCTGCACCCCAGTTCTGCACTGGGATCACATCCTGCACCAGGATCCTGATCCTGCATCCTGCACCCCGATCCTGCACGAGATCCCTGAACTGCACCCTGACCCCACACTGGGGCCACATCCTGCACCCAAACCCCACAGTGGGTCCGTGTCCTGCCCCCCAGCCCTGTGTTGGGGCCACATCCTGCCCCCAATCCTGCACTGGGGCCGCATCCTGCGCCTGAGCCCCACAGCCCGGCCCCACAACCCAGCCCCCAGCCAGGGGTCCCGTGGTTGGGAGCGGAGCCCCCCAGGTGCGGTGGGGACCCCGGAGGCGGTAGGTGGGGGGCTGTGCCGGGTGCCGGAGCCGCCGGAGCGTGTCTGGAGCCAGGAGGGGTGTCTGGAGCCAGGAGGGGTGTCTGGAGCCAGGGCTGGTCCCCGCTCCCTTATCTGATCCCGGCGCGGGCACCCGGCCCAGCCCCGGCCCCGCTCCGCTGCCCCCGCTCCACCACCCCCCCCAGCACCCCCTGCTCCCCACCACCCGGCACCACTGGG
>NW_015091670.1:884461-886673 GCF_001431845.1 Calidris pugnax | reverse complement strand
ACCCCTGCATCCTGTCCCCCATTTCTGCATTGTGTCCGTGTCCTGCCCCCCCGGTCCTGCCCTGGGGTCACACCTTGCCCCCCAGTTCTGCAATGGGTCCGTGTCCCACACCCCAGTTCTGCGTTGGCTTTGTGTCCTGCACCCAAACCCCACAGTGGGTCCGTGTCCTGCGCCCCGATTCTGCACTGGGGCTGTGTCCTGCACCCCAGTTCTGCACTGGGATCACATCCTGCACCAGGATCCTGATCCTGCATCCTGCACCCCGATCCTGCACGAGATCCCTGAACTGCACCCTGACCCCACACTGGGGCCACATCCTGCACCCAAACCCCACAGTGGGTCCGTGTCCTGCCCCCCAGCCCTGTGTTGGGGCCACATCCTGCCCCCAATCCTGCACTGGGGCCGCATCCTGCGCCTGAGCCCCACAGCCCGGCCCCACAACCCAGCCCCCAGCCAGGGGTCCCGTGGTTGGGAGCGGAGCCCCCCAGGTGCGGTGGGGACCCCGGAGGCGGTAGGTGGGGGGCTGTGCCGGGTGCCGGAGCCGCCGGAGCGTGTCTGGAGCCAGGAGGGGTGTCTGGAGCCAGGAGGGGTGTCTGGAGCCAGGGCTGGTCCCCGCTCCCTTATCTGATCCCGGCGCGGGCACCCGGCCCAGCCCCGGCCCCGCTCCGCTGCCCCCGCTCCACCACCCCCCCCAGCACCCCCTGCTCCCCACCACCCGGCACCACTGGGTCTGGGGGGCACTGCCCTGGGGGTCCCGGCTGCTGCCACCCCCCGCCGTGGGGCAGAGACCCAGCCCCACACTGGATGGTGCTCATGCTGGTGTGGTGGGTACTCATACTGGTGTGGTGGGTGCTCATGCTGGTGTGGTGGGTACTCAACTGGTGTGGTGGATACTCATACTGGTGTGGTGGGTGCTCAACTGGTGTGGTGGATCCTCATTCTGGTGTGGTGGATCCTCATACTGGTGTGGTGGGTGCTCATAGGAGCCATTGGTGCTCACAACAGAGATGTGGGTACTCACAATGGAGCTGTGGGTTCTCATACCAGGGCCATGGGTGCTCATGATGGAGCTGTGGGTGCTTGTGATGGAGCCTTGGGTGCTCACACCAGGGCTGTGGGTGGTCTCACTGGAGCTATGGGTGCCCCACTGGTGTGGTGAGTGTTCACCAGAGCCATTGGTGCTCACCCCAGAGCTGTGGGTGCTTGTGATGGAGCTGTGGGTGCTCACACCAGAGCCGTGAGTGCTCATACTGAAGCTGTGGGTGCACACAACAGGGCTGTGGGTGCTCACGATGGAGCTGTGGGTGCGTGTGATGGAGCTGTGGGTGCTCACACCAGGGCTGTGGGTGCTCACGATGGAGCAGTGGGTGCTCACGATGGAGCTGCGAGTGCCCCACCAGTGTGATGGGTGTTCACCAGAGCCATGGGTGCTCACACCGGAGCAGTGTGTGCTCACGATGGAGCTGTGGGTGCGTGTGATGGAGCTGTGGGTGCTTGTGATGGAGCTGTGGGTGCTCACACCAGAGCCATGAATGCTCATACTGAAGCTGTGGGTGCACACAACAGGGTTGTGGGTGCTCACGATGGAGCTGTGGGTGCTCACAATGGAGATGTGGGTGCCCCACTGATGTGGTGGGGTTCACCAGAGCCATCGGTGCTCACACCAGAGCTGTGTGTGCTCATGATGGAGCTGTGGGTGCCCACACTGATGTGGTGGTGCTCATGCCAGTGTGGTGGGTGCTCATGATGGAGCCGTGGGTGCCCACACCAGCACAGTGGGTGCCACAGGAGCCCGTGGCTGGCACAGAGGAGACCACCCGGTGAGGGAGTTTCACCGTGGGGCTCGGGCGCCCGCCTGCAGACGTTGGAGCCGTGGGGTGGCTGCGGTGCCCTTTGATGTGGGTGCCAGCAGCGGGTGCCACCCGCCCCGTCTGCCCAGCGCCCCACACCCCCGCGCCCCACACCTCCACCCCCCAGCCCCTATAAAGGTGCTGGGGCAGCTGCGTCCCGCTCCAGCCGGGCTCATCTCACCGCGCTGCCGCAGGAGCTGGTGGGTGCTGGGGCGGGGGGTGCCAGGCTGGGGGGTGCCAGGGGATGGGAGGTGGGTGCCGGTGCAGGTGGTGGGTGCCCGGGAAGATGGGGGGGTGCTGGGTGGTGGTGCGGGTGGTGGGTGATGGGGGGGGGGGGCTGGAGCGGGGGGGGTCGGGAGGGG
>NW_015091670.1:880584-881191 GCF_001431845.1 Calidris pugnax | reverse complement strand
ACTGTGTCTGTGGCCCCAATGCGGCCCCCCCTGCCCGGCCCTGGCACGATGGCCCCCCTGGGGGGCACCCCACGGGACAGTGACCCATCAGTGTCCCCTCACCTCCCCATGGGGCAAAGCAGGGGGGGATCACAGCCCCCCCACTCTGGGGCTGCCCTGGGGGGGGGGCAAGAGCAGCGTGTGGAGTAGGGGGGCTCCGTGGGGTGCCCCCGGGTGCATTCCCCACCCTGGGTGGGTGGCCAGGGAGCCACGCAGGGGGGGTGCAAACCCCCAGCAGGGACCCCATTGCCCTCAGCCCCCCCTTTGCCCCACACTGGTTTTCTACAGATTTTTCTCCATTTTGTGGTCAAAATACCCCCAGCCCCGGGGGCTCCCCACTGCCCAACCCCCCCGGCTGGCAGTGCCCACGGCAGGGAGTGGGGCTGGGTGCTGGCACCATGGGGCAGGGGGGGTCCCTGGGGAGGGGGGGACATACCACTGTGGGGTTAGCTACCAGCCGTGTGGGGCAGGAGGTGTCACCAGCAGGAGGTGTCCCCAGGGCAGGAGGTGTCCCCAAGGCAGGAGGTGTGCCCAAAAAGAGGTGTCCCCAGGGCAGGAGGTGTCCCCA
>NW_015091670.1:864676-866060 GCF_001431845.1 Calidris pugnax | reverse complement strand
ACTGTGTCTGTGGCCCCAATGCGGCCCCCCCTGCCCGGCCCTGGCACGATGGCCCCCCTGGGGGGCACCCCACGGGACAGTGACCCATCAGTGTCCCCTCACCTCCCCATGGGGCAAAGCAGGGGGGGATCACAGCCCCCCCACTCTGGGGCTGCCCGGGGGGGGGGGCAAGAGCAGCGTGTGGAGTAGGGGGGCTCCGTGGGGTGCCCCCGGGTGCATTCCCCACCCTGGGTGGGTGGCCAGGGAGCCACGCAGGGGGGGTGCAAACCCCCAGCAGGGACCCCATTGCCCTCAGCCCCCCCTTTGCCCCACACTGGTTTTCTACAGATTTTTCTCCATTTTGTGGTCAAAATACCCCCAGCCCCGGGGGCTCCCCACTGCCCAACCCCCCCGGCTGGCAGTGCCCACGGCAGGGAGTGGGGCTGGGTGCTGGCACCATGGGGCAGGGGGGGTCCCTGGGGAGGGGGGGACATACCACTGTGGGGTTAGCTACCAGCCGTGTGGGGCAGGAGGTGTCACCAGCAGGAGGTGTCCCCAGGGCAGGAGGTGTCCCCAAGGCAGGAGGTGTGCCCAAAAAGAGGTGTCCCCAGGGCAGGAGGTGTCCCCAGAACAGGAGGTGTCCACAAGGCAGGAGGTGTCCCCAGCAGGAGGTGTCCCCATGGCAGGAGGTGTCCCCAGAGCAGGAGGTGTCCCCATGGCAGGAGGTGTCCCCATGGCAGGAGGTGTCCCCAGGGCAGGAGGTGTCCCCAAAGCAGAATGTGTCCTCAGGGCAGGAGGTGTCCCCAACAAGAGATGTCCCCAGGGCAGGAGGTGTCCCCAGAACAGGAGGTGTCCCCAAGGCAGGAGGTGTCTCCAGCCATGGGGCTGGGCACTGGCCACAAGGGCCATGGGTGGCTTTGGTGGTGGCACTGCCCGTGCCCAGGCATGCAAGGGAAGGACAGTGGGCGCTGGGTGCTCAACCCAAGGTTTATTGCTCACTGGGTGTGTGGTGGGGTGGTGGGACCAGGGGGGGTGCCCACCAGGGTGGCGGGCAGGGAGGGGGCTGTGGGGACACCCCCAGGCCCTGGTGCCAGGGTCCAACCCCCTCAGAGTTGGTGCTGGCACAGGAGGGGGAAGTTGTCATCACAGGGGTCGTCGTGCCAGAGCTGGAAACCTGGGGGGGGAGGGTCAGCGAGTCATTCCAAGCCCTGTTGTCACCCCCAGCCCTGTTGTCACCCCCCCACTGGCAGAGCTTCTTGCACCTCCATCCCCCCCCACCTCCAGCACTCTTCATCTCATCACCCTCTTCCTTCACCCCTTTCATCTCCATCACCCCCCACCTCCATCACCCCCCCATCACCCCTTCTATCTCCATCACCCCTTTTGTCTCCATCACCCTCCTCCT
>NW_015091670.1:844606-845523 GCF_001431845.1 Calidris pugnax | reverse complement strand
TGACATACCACTGTGGGGTTAGCTACCAGCCGTGTGGGGCAGGAGGTGTCACCAGCAGGAGGGGTCCCCAGGTCAGGAGGTGTCCCCAAGGCAGGAGGTGTGCCCAAAAAGAGGTGTCCCCAGGGCAGGAGGTGTCCCCAGAACAGGAGGTGTCCACAAGGCAGGAGGTGTCCCCAGCAGGAGGTGTCCCCATGGCAGGAGGTGTCCCCAGAGCAGGAGGTGTCCCCATGGCAGGAGGTGTCCCCATGGCAGGAGGTGTCCCCAGGGCAGGAGGTGTCCCCAAAGCAGAATGTGTCCTCAGGGCAGGAGGTGTCCCCAACAAGAGATGTCCCCAGGGCAGGAGGTGTCCCCAGAACAGGAGGTGTCCCCAAGGCAGGAGGTGTCTCCAGCCATGGGGCTGGGCACTGGCCACAAGGGCCATGGGTGGCTTTGGTGGTGGCACTGCCCGTGCCCAGGCATGCAAGGGAAGGACAGTGGGCGCTGGGTGCTCAACCCAAGGTTTATTGCTCACTGGGTGTGTGGTGGGGTGGTGGGACCAGGGGGGGTGCCCACCAGGGTGGCGGGCAGGGAGGGGGCTGTGGGGACACCCCCAGGCCCTGGTGCCAGGGTCCAACCCCCTCAGAGTTGGTGCTGGCACAGGAGGGGGAAGTTGTCATCACAGGGGTCGTCGTGCCAGAGCTGGAAACCTGGGGGGGGAGGGTCAGCGAGTCATTCCAAGCCCTGTTGTCACCCCCAGCCCTGTTGTCACCCCCCCACTGGCAGAGCTTCTTGCACCTCCATCCCCCCCCACCTCCAGCACTCTTCATCTCATCACCCTCTTCCTTCACCCCTTTCATCTCCATCACCCCCCACCTCCATCACCCCCCCATCACCCCTTCTATCTCCATCACCCCTTTTGTCTCCATCACCCTCCTCCT
>NW_015091670.1:838821-844164 GCF_001431845.1 Calidris pugnax | reverse complement strand
GACAGGGCTCAGTGGTGCCTGGGGGGGGTTCTGGGGCAGCCCCCCCTCACTCATGTGCTCCTCGTCGTGCAGCCCCCTCGATCTGCCCACTCAGGTCACCAGCCAGGGCTTTGGTGGCCCCGGTGCTGGGGACAGAGGGCATCCAATTAGGGATTGGGGAGCAGGGATTGGGCACCAAGGAGGAGTGATTAGAGATTGATTAGGGATTGATTAGGGATTGGGGAACAGAGAGGAGGGATTGGGGAGCAGGGATTGGGCACCTGGAGGTATTTAAGAAACGTGTAGACATGGTTCTTCAGGGCATGCTCTAGTGCCCAAGATTACTGGTTTGTGGTGGGATGTTGTGTGGGTGGGTGATGGCTTTTGGTTTGGTGGTTGTTGTGTGTTTAGGTGGTGGGTGGTGGTTTGTGGTTTTGTTTTGTTTTGTTTTGTTTTGTTTTGTTTTTTTGTTGGTTGGACTTGATGATCTCTGAGGTCCCTTCCAACCGCTACGATTCTGTGATTAGGGATTGATTAGGGATTGGGGAGCAGGGACTGGGGATGGGGAAGCAGGGAGCAGGAATTAGGGTTGGGGGATCAGGAACTGGGGACCACGGGACACTCAGCAGAAGGCCCCTGGAGCGGGGCTGGTACCTCTCGGGGTGGGTGACCCGTGTCCCAGGTCCCTCCGTGGGTCAGGTGGGGGCAGGGCTGGCAGGACCCCCCTCCCCCCATGCCGGGTGCTTTTATGGCTGAGGTGGGAGAGGAACAGCCCGGGAGCTGCTGCTTTCCTGGAGAGGGGTTTGTTATCACAGCTCCTGCTGGGGTCACCAACGGGGAGAGCACAGTGTCCCTGATGTCACCAGTGGGGAGACCACAGTGTCCCTGGGGGGCTGTGTAGAAGCCCATACGTGATGTGTAGAAGCCCATACGTGATGTGTAGGAACCCATATGTGATGTGATGCATCATGTAGGAGCCCATATGGGATATGTAAGAGCCCATACAATGTGTAGGAGCCCATATGTGATTCGTAGAAGCCCTGGGTGCTGCGTAGGAGCCCATATGCATCATGTAGGAGCCTATATGGGATGTGTAGGAGCCCATACGTGCACGGCCCTCCTTTCCTGAAGGGCCCCCCGTTACCCCCTTTCTCTCTGCCACCCGTGTCACGGTGCTGGGGCCGCAGATGAGGGGAGGTCCCTTCCCAACAGCACCCCTCCCTCACCCGGGGCTGCTCCAGGGGTGCCAAAGCCGGGGGGCTGAGCCCCACAGCTGGGTGCTGAGCCCCATGGCTGGGTGCTGAGCCCCACAGACGAGTTGCCAAGCCCCATGGTGCAGTGATGAACCCCACAGCTGGGTGCTGAGCCCCACAGACGAGTTGCCAAGCCCCATGGTGCAGTGATGAACCCCACAGCTGGGTGCTGAGCCCCATTTCTGGGTTCTGAGCCCCATGGCTGGGTGTTGAGCCCCAGAACTGGGTGCTGAGCCCCACAGACAAGTTTCCAAGCCCCATGGTGCAGTGATGAACCCCACAGCTGAGTGCTGAGCCCCATTTCTGGGTGCTGAGCCCCATGGCTGAGTGCTGAGCCCCAGAACTGGGTGCTGAGCCCCACAGATGAGTTGCCAAGCCCCATGGCACAGTGATGAACCCCACAGCTGCATGCTGAGTCCCAGAACTGGGTGATGAACCCCACAGCTGGGTGCTGAGCCCCATGGCTGGGTGCTGAGCCCCACAGACGAGTTGCCAAGCCCCATGGTGCAGTGATGAACCCCACAGCTGGGTGCTGAGCCCCACAGACGAGTTGCCAAGCCCCATGGTGCAGTGATGAACCCCACAGCTGGGTGCTGAGCCCCATTTCTGGGTTCTGAGCCCCATGGCTGGGTGTTGAGCCCCAGAACTGGGTGCTGAGCCCCACAGACAAGTTTCCAAGCCCCATGGTGCAGTGATGAACCCCACAGCTGAGTGTTGAGCCCCATTTCTGGGTGCTGAGCCCCATGGCTGAGTGCTGAGCCCCAGAACTGGGTGCTGAGCCCCACAGATGAGTTGCCAAGCCCCATGGCACAGTGATGAACCCCACAGCTGCATGCTGAGTCCCAGAACTGGGTGATGAACCCCACAGCTGGATGCTGAGCCCCATGGCTGGGTGCTGAGCCCCACAGACGAGTTGCCAAGCCCCATGGTGCAGTGATGAACCCCACAGCTGGGTGCTGAGCCCCATTTCTGGGTTCTGAGCCCCATGGCTGGGTGTTGAGCCCCAGAACTGGGTGCTGAGCCCCACAGACAAGTTTCCAAGCCCCATGGTGCAGTGATGAACCCCACAGCTGAGTGCTGAGCCCCATTTCTGGGTGCTGAGCCCCATGGCTGAGTGCTGAGCCCCAGAACTGGGTGCTGAGCCCCACAGATGAGTTGCCAAGCCCCATGGCACAGTGATGAACCCCACAGCTGCATGCTGAGTCCCAGAACTGGGTGATGAACCCCACAGCTGGATGCTGAGCCCCATGGCTGGGTGCTGAGCCCCACAGACGAGTTGCCAAGCCCCATGGTGCAGTGATGAACCCCACAGCTGGGTGCTGAGCCCCATTTCTGGGTGCTGAGCCCCATGGCTGGGTGCTGAGCCCCATGGCCAGATGCTGAGCCCCACAGATGTATTGCCAAGCCCCATGGCACAGTGATGAACCCCACAGCTGGGTGCTGAGCCCCAGAACTGGGTGATGAACCCCACAGCCAAGTGCTGAGCCCCATGGCTGGGTGCTGAGCCCCACAGATGAGTTGCCAAGCCCCATGGCACAGTGATGAACCCCACAGCTGCATGCTGAGTCCCAGAACTGGGTGATGAACCCCACAGCTGAGTGCTGAGCCCCATGGCTGGGTGCTGAGCCCCACAGATGAGTTGCCAAGCCCCATGGCACAGTGATGAACCCCACAGCTGCATGCTGAGTCCCAGAACTGGGTGATGAACCCCACAGCTGGGTGCTGAGCCCCATGGCTGGGTGCTGAGCCCCACAGATGAGTTGCCAAGCCCCATGGCACAGTGATGAACCCCACAAGCTGGGTGCTGAGCCCCATTTCTGGGTTCTGAGCCCCATGGCTGAGTGCTGAGCCCCATGGCCGGGTGCTGAGCCCCACAGATGTATTGCCAAGCCCCATGGCACAGTGATGAACCCCACAGCTGGATGCTGAGTCCCAGAACTGGGTGCTGAGCCCCATGGCTGGGTGCTGAGCCCCATGGCCGGGTGCTGAGCCCCACAGATGTATTGCCAAGCCCCATGGCACAGTGATGAACCCCACAGCTGGATGCTGAGTCCCAGAACTGGGTGCTGAGCCCCATGGCTGGGTGCTGAGCCCCATGGCCGGGTGCTGAGCCCCACAGATGTATTGCCAAGCCCCATGGCACAGTGATGAACCCCACAGCTGGATGCTGAGTCCCAGAACTGGGTGCTGAGCCCCATGGCTGGGTGCTGAGCCCCAGAACTGGGTGCTGAGCCCCATGGCCGGGTGCTGAGCCCCCTGGGCAGGCGCTGGCCCCCCGTTCAGGCTGGCTGCCCCGGTGTTTCCATGCCACACCAGCCGGTTTGGCGCGGGGCCCGTGGCCGGTTTGGTGCCCAGCGGAGGCGTTTGATCTCGGGGCATGAACGTCTGTGGGGCCCTGGCACGGGACACGGCTCTGGTGGGTGGCCTCGGTGCCAGGGAGCCGAAGGAGCCACCAGCTCCTTTGCCAGGGTGAGGGGCCAGGGCTGCAGCCACGCTGAGGGGGACCCCTTGCCACCCCCCACCACCTGCAGGGGCATCTCCCTGCCCTTCATCCCGGGATGGAGCCGGGCATTCCCTGCCCTCCATCCAGGATGGACCCAGGCACCCCCTGCCCTCCATCCTGGCATGGATGTGGGCATCCCCTGCCCTCCATCCCTGATGGAGCTGGGCACCCCCTGCCCTTCATCCAGGATGGATCCAGACATCTCCTGCCCTCCATCTCTCATGGTGCCAGACACCCCTGCCTTTCATCCCGGGATGGAGCTGGGCATTCCCTGCCCTCTGTCCCTGATGGAGCCGGGCATCCCCTACCCTCCGTCCTGGCATGGATATGGGCACCTCCTGCCCTTCGTCCCTGATGGAGCCAGGCACTTCCTGCCTTTCATCCTGGGATGGACCCAAACATCTCCTGCCCTCTGTCCCTGACAGACCTGGGCATCCCCTGCCCTTTCATCCCGGGATGGAGCCAAGCATCTCCTGCCCTCCCTCCTTGATGGAGCCAGACACCCCCTGCCCTCTGTCCCGGGACTGGGCCAGGCATCCCTGCCCTCCATCCGGGATGGAGCTGGGCACCCCCTGCCCTCTGTCCTGGGACAGAGCGGGTACCTCCTGCCCCCCATCCCAGGATGGATCTGGGCACCCCCTGCCCTCCAACCCAGCCGTGCGTGGGGAGAGGGAGCCCCGTGAGCCCTGTTGCCCCCCAAGCAGCCCTGGCACCCCCAGCTCTGGGGGCTTTTCCCTTTGTTGGAGCAGCCCGTGCCGGGTACATCCCTGTGCCAGCACCCTTCCCAGGCCGTGCCAGCGGAGGTGGCACTGCCGTCACCGGGGTGGCAGCACGGGGCGAGGGGACACGTGGCAGCGATGGCGTCAGGGCTGGGGGAGCCGGGGGGGACACGCTGCTCCAGCCAAAGGGGACGTGTGGGGCCGGGGAAGCTCTTTTCATCTCGGCCCCGGCGCTGGCACCCACACTCCGCGGGGTGACGGTGGCAGCGGGTCCCCATCAAAGGGAGCAGCGGGGCCACGCGTGGCTGAGCCGCCCGCCTGCGTCGGAGGGGCCCACTGCGTCGGCCCTGTTTGCTTTGGGGCAGGGATGACATTTGGGGTGGCTCACGGGGCCCCTCGCCACCCACCCACACCCCCCCCTGCCCGAGGATAAAAACCCCCCGGGGCTGTGCCCGGCTCCCCACGGTGCCAGCCAGTGCCCGCTGCAGTGCCCAGCGCCCGGGGGACACAGGTGAGGCCCTGCAGCCCCACTGCGGGTGTGGGGGGGCTGCAGCCCCACAGCGGGGTGCTCTGGCCACAGGGCATCCCCCGTCCCTGCAGCCACAGCAGCCGGGGAGCCCTGCACCCCTGCAGCTCTGCACCCCACAACCCTGCACCCTGCACCCCACACCCTGCACCCCTGCAGCTCCGCACCCCGCACCCCACAACCCTGCACCCCTGCAGCTCTGCACCCCACAACCCTGCACCCTGCACCCCACACCCTGCACCCCTGCAGCTCCGCACCCCGCACCCCACAACCCTGCACCCCTGCAGCTCTGCACCCCACAACCCTGCACCCTGCACCCCACACCCTGCACCCCCCACCCTCCACCCCGCACCCCCCACCCCC
>NW_015091670.1:823382-829125 GCF_001431845.1 Calidris pugnax | reverse complement strand
CCCACAACCCTGCCCCCTGCACCCCACACCCTGCACCCCTGCAGCTCTGCACCCCACACCCCACAACCCTGCACCCCTGCAGCTCCGCACCCCACACCCTGCACCCCACAACCCTGCATCCTGCACCCCACACCCTGCACCCCTGCAGCTCCGCACCCCGCACCCCACAACCCTGCACCCCTGCAGCTCCGCACCCTGCACTCCACAGCCCTGCACCCCACAACCCTGCACCCCTGCACCTTGTATCCTGTACCTTGTACCCTGCATCCTGCACCCCACATCCCTGCATCCTGCACCCCACAACCCTGCACCCCACATCCCTGCACCCCTGCACTTTATACCCTCTACCCTGCACCCCACATCCCTGCATCCTGCACCCCACAACCCTGCACCCCACATCCCTGCACCCCTGCACTTTATACCCTCTACCCTGCACCCCACATCCCTGCATCCTGCACCCCACACCCTACATCCTGCACCCCTGGAGCTCTGCACCCCTGCACCTTGTACCCTGCATCCTACACCCCACATCACTGCACTTTGTACCCTCTACCCTGCACCCCACACCCCTGCATCCTGCACCCCTGGAACTCTGCACCCTGAAACCCTGCAGTCCTTTGCTCTGAACCCTGGACCCTGCACCCCGAACCCTGCATCCTGAGCCCTGCACCCTGAATCCCTGCATGCCTGCACCCCACACCCTGCACCCCAGCACCAACACGCTGCCCATGGTGCACCCTGCACCCCTGTACCTGACACTCAGCATCCCTGTCACCCTGCACCCCAACTCTCTGTGTAACTCCCTGCACCCCTGTGCCTCTGCACCCTGACTCCCTGTCTCCACATGCCCTGTTCCTCACACCCCACACCCTGCACTCTTCACTTTGCACCCTGTGCCCACCCACCCCCTGCACCCCACACTGCACCCCTGCACCCTAAAATGCTGCACCCCCCCACACCCTGGCAACCCTGCACCCTACGCTGCAAGCCCTGCACCCCCACACCCTGCAACCCCGCACCCCACAACCCTGCAACTCCACATCCTACACCCCACAACCCTCCACCCCATAACCCTGCACCCCCACCATTCTGCACCCTACAACCCTGCAACCCCCACCCTGCAACCCCCACCCTGCACCCCACAACCCTGCACCCCCACCATTCTGCACCCACAATCCTGCAACTCTCACCCACAACACTGCCAGTTTGGGGGGGGATGGTGGTATCCCCTCGTTGAACCCCCTGCCTGGCCCACCCATGGGGTGTGGGGGGCTCAGCACCCCCCCATCCTGCTGCCGTCCCTCCCCAGGGAAGGGACAGATGGGAGCCACGAGGACGCTGAGGCTCAGCCTGCTGGGCTGCCTGCTGCTCACCCCCCGGCTGCACGGTGAGTGCCAGGGGTCGGGGGGGACACCAGGGTGCCCCCCACTTCCTGACACAACCCCCCCCTCACCTTCCCCATAGGGCAGGAGGCGGCTGCCTGCCCCTCGGGCTGGGTGTCCTTCGAGGAGGGGTGCTACGGCTTCTTCCCCCAGGAGCTGAGCTGGAGAAGGGCAGAGGTGAGGGCTTCAGGGGACGGGGGGATGTGGGTTTGGGGGTCACCCTGCCCAAGGAGCACCCCATCCACCCCGCAGCGCCCCATGGTGCTCAGCAGGGAGCTGGGTGTTGCTGGTCCCTGATGTAGCTGTACATTGGGGTGTTGGTGCCACCTGGGATGGGGATGCTCCTCTCCAAGGGGGTCCTGGCCCCGTGTGGGACCAGCTGCCACCACGGTGGCCCCATGGCCACCCTGCGCTGAGGGACAGTGTCCGGCTGTGCCAGGCACCACGTGTGCCCACAGCACCAGTCCTGCCATCCTCATCCTTGGTGGAGCCAAGGGCTGGGGTTGGGGTTTGTATTTGGGACCAGGGATTGGAGTTGGGGACCACAGGCTGGAGCCAAGGATCAGAGACTGGGGTCTGGGGCCAGGAATTGGGTTTGGGGACCAAAGGTTGGGGACAGGGACAAGCGGCTGGAGTTGGGGACCAAGTGTTGGGGCCTGGGGCCAAGGTTTGGAGTCAGGGACCAGAGGCTGGGGTTGGACACCAGAGGTTGGAGCTGAGGACCAGAGATTGGAGTCTGGGGCCAGGAATGGGGCTTGGGGACCAAAGGCTGGGATCAGGGACGAAGGACTGGAGTTGGGGACCAGAGGCTGGGATTGGGGACTAGGGATTAGGACCCATGGCCAGGAACTGGGTGTCAGGGACCAGGGGTTGGGGTCTGGTGTCACCCCCTGTCCCCACCACAGGCCTTTTGCCGGCGTTTCGGGGTGGGGACCCACCTGGCCTCGGTGCACAGCGAGGAGGAGCACGGGGCCATCGCCACCATGCTCTCCTCCTCCCACCCCGCCGAGGGCAGCGAGGAGGGGGACAAGGACAACGGCGTCTGGATCGGCCTCCACCGTCCCCGGCGGGTGAGTGTGCCCCCGGGGCAGAGCCGGGACCCCTGGGACCCCTCAGACCCGCTCCCGGTAGCCCCGAGCGGCACCAGCCGGGGGTCACCGAGCCACTTTACCCCGTCCCCAGAGCAAATACTGGCAGTGGTCGGATGGCTCGGAGGTGGACTATGGCTCCTGGCACCAGCAGGAGCACGGCTCCAGGAGGAGAGTCTGCGCCGCGCTGCAGGACTCCACCGGTGAGCACGGGGCACCAGGGACACGGTCACCAGCATCCCTGGCCAGCAGGGTCCTCCGGCCACCAGCACCCCCAGCCATCAACATCCCCAGCCATCAGGGTCCCTTGGCCACCAACATCCCCAGCCATCAGGGTCCCTTGGCCACCAGCACCCCCGGCCACCAGGGTCCCTTGGCCACCAGCACCCCTGGCCACCAACATCCCCGGCCATCAGGGTCCCTTGGCCACCAGCAACCCCAGCCACCAGCATCCCCAGACACCAACATCCCCGGCCACTGACATCCCCACTCATCAGGGTCCCGTGGCCACCAGCATCCCTGGCCACCAGCATCCCTGACCACCAGGATCCCTGGCCACAGGCATCCTCGGCCATCAGGGTCCCCAGCCACCAGCATCCCCACTAATCAAGGTCCCCTGGCCACCAGCATCCCCAGCCACCAGCATCCCTGGTCACCAACATCCCCGGCCATCAGGGTCCCCAGCCCGACACATGCACACGTGCAGCCACCCCTTGCACACGCGTGTACACACTGGGTGCATGTGGGGGGTGACATCCCTTGTCCCTTCCAGATTTCCTGACGTGGAACAGCGAAGCCTGCACCCACAGAAAGCCCTTCATCTGCAAGTCCAGCGCCTAGAGCTGCGGGCAGCCCTGCCTGCACCCTGCCTGCACCCTGCCTGCACCTCTGCCTGCACCTCTGCCTGCACCTCCCCTGCCTGCAGCCCTGCCTGCACATCCCTGCCTGCACCCTGCCTGCACATCCCTGCCTGCACCTCCCCTGCCTGCACCCTGCCTGCACCCTGCCTGCACATCCCTGCCTGCACCCTGACTGCAGTGCTGCCTGCACATCCCTGCCTGCACCCTGCCCACCCCCCTGCCCTCCAGGGCGCGGGTGGCCACTGGCCACATTAAACGTCACCGAGCCCAGCCTGGTCTCCGCATCCTTCATCCCGCTCCCCCGGGGCCTCACCGCTCAGATCGGGACCCCCACGCTGCCCCACAGCGCCATGGGGCTGGGGAGGGGGGGACACAACCAGGGCCTGGCGTGCACCCAGGGTCACCCGGTCACCAGCCACCACGGGGACAACCTGTCACCCATGTGGGACCCTCGTGGACCCAAGAGGATCCCCTGGTCCCAGTGGGATCCCCCACAGCTCTTGTGGAACCCCCATGGCCCCCCCTCAGCCTCCTGTGGCCCCTGTGGGACCCCCATGGCCCATGTGGGAGCCTCATAGCTTCCAGCAACCCCCCTCCCAAACCCTCAGACCCCCATGACCCCATGGGACCCCCATGCCCTGGGTCAGTGTCTCCTATAGATGACTCCTGCAGTGGGGCAGCCCCATGGCCATGGCTGCCCGTGTCCCCACACCATCCCCATCCCGTCCCCATGTCCCCATGTCCCCATCCCAGTCTGCCCAGCCCCGTTTGTTGTGCAGGTGCCATAGTAACTGGGGGAGGAGAGCCCGGCCAGAGCTCCGCACGGGCAGGGTAAGGGGGCTCAGCCCCCCCAGGACCTCTGCCCCGGGGCTGGGGGAGCATCCCGGGGGTCCCAGGGGCTGCACCCAGGGGGTGCCAGGGGCTGTATCCATGGGGTATTGGGGGCTGCATCTATAGGGTACTGGGGGCTGTATCTAGGGGGTGTTGGAGGCTGTATCTATGGGGTATTGGGGGCTGTATCTATAGAATATTGGGAGCTGCATCAATAGAACATTGGGGGCTGCATCCATGGGGTGCCAGGGGTTGTATCTATAAAGTGTTGGGGGCTGTAACCATGGGTGGCAGGGGCTGTGTCTATAGAGTGCTAAGGGCTGCACCCATGGGGTATTGGGGGACATATCTATAGGGTATTGGGGGCTGTAGCTATAGGGTATTGGGGGCTGCACCCATGGGGTATTGGGGGCCATATCTATAGGGTATTGGGGGCTGGGTCCATGGGGTATTGGGGGCCGTAGCTATAGGACACTGGGGGCTGCATCCATGGGGTGCGATGGTTTATTCCCTGGAGTGTCAGGACCTGCATCAAGCTGATGTTGGGGTTCACCCATCCCCCTGCCCCAGTTCAGCCCTGGGGGGCTGGGGGGACCCCCTGGAGATGGTTCCTGCTGCGCTGAGCTGGGGGCACTGGGGTTGTGGGGCAGGGGGGGAGCTGCAGAACCTCAGAACCCCCCAGCCATTGTGACACGGTGCCCGCTGGCACCCCAGCTGCGTCCCCGCGTCCCCCGGGGAGGGGACCCCGGCTGGCTCCGGGCTGAGGGGCTGCGCTCGCTGCCGGCAGTGCCCACCATGTCGGCCGACCCCTGGGTGGGCACCTGGAGGCCCCACCGCCCCCGCCGCCCCATCGCCGCCCAATACAGCGGCCCCGGGCCCAAGTACGGGCTCCCCACCAATGTCGGTGAGTCGGGGGGGGGCACGGTGCTGGCAGGGGGGTGCCGGGGGTCCCGCAGCCCCACCGACCCTCTGTTTCCACACCACCCCCCCCAGGCTACCATCTGCACGACCCCTCCCGCAACCGAGCCCCCGCCTACAGCTTCGGGGTGCGGGCTGGGGGGCAGCAGCCGGAGCGCTCCCCGGGACCCGCGTACCTGGTGCCCCCCGGGACCACCACCAAGGGCAAGGACGGGATCCCCGCCTACTCCATCCACGGCCGCCCCCACGACCTGCCGCCCTTCCGCACGCCCGGGCCAGGTGAGGGGGGCTAAAGGGAGTCCCAGGGGGGGCAGCGGGGCTGGGGACCCCCCCCAGCTGTGCCCATGACCCCCCCTGTTCCCCTCAGGCTGCTACTCCCCGGAGAGGGCCGGCAGGCTGACCTTACCCTGCGCCCCCGCCTGCTCCCTCCGCTCCCGTGGCCGGCAGTTCACCACCGAGGAGACCCCGGGTAGGAGAGACGGGGGGCGGGATGGGCCCCCATCGACCCCGGGGTGGGCTGCCATCACCCCTGGGCTGAGACCCCCATCACCCATGGGCTGAGCCCCCCCCATCATCCCTGGACTGAGCCCCACATCACCCATGGGCTGAGCCCCCCATCACCCCTGGGCTGAGCCCCCCATCGCCCCTGGACTGAGCAGATCGG
>NW_015091670.1:820606-822423 GCF_001431845.1 Calidris pugnax | reverse complement strand
AGGGAGCTGGGGGGCTGGAGTGCTGAGGGGTGGGGGTCAGGGTGCTGGAGGGCTGGGGGCTGTGGGGCAGGGATGCAGGAATCTGGCACATTGGGGTGTATGGGGTGTGCTTGGGGAGTGTCAGGGAGTGTGGGGTGCTGGGGGG
This sequence comes from Calidris pugnax, assembly GCF_001431845.1. Lineage (NCBI taxonomy): Eukaryota > Metazoa > Chordata > Aves > Charadriiformes > Scolopacidae > Calidris > Calidris pugnax. The sequence goes on along the minus strand of NW_015091670.1, from coordinate 822,278 downwards.
TCCCAGGGTCTGGGGGTCTGGGCAGTGTGGGGGGGGTGTCACCGCAGCCTCTGCCCGCAGACCCCGGGGCCCTGTGGCTACCGCCTGGTGGATGCCAACGTCTACAAGCAGCGTGCCCCAAAGTACAGCATGGCGGCCCGCAACTACCTCCCCGGGGACAACACCCTCAAGCCCGGACCTGGCACCTACACCCTGGAGCAGGTCGGGGGGCACCCGGGGGTCCCGGTGGGGCGGGATGGGGTCCATGTGCTGGTGGTGCCACCAGACACCCCCCACCCTCACCCCCGCTGTCTCTCCCACCCCACAGGGCCGGCAGCGGGGACAGACCTTCGGCATCCGTCACTCCAACTACCTGGTCCCCCTCATCGTGGATGTGCTGGATTAAGGGGGGGTGTGGGGTTGGGGGGGCTGCAGGGTGTGGAGTGGACCCCCAAAAAAACATCGATGCCTTCAGCCAGAGCTGCTCTCCTCGTGTCCTGCTGCGTTGCCACCCGGCCACTGTGGCCACCACGGGTGGTTGGGGAGCTCCGGACCCCTAGGAGCTGCCCTTGGCCCAGCCCGTGCCCTTCTCTCCCAGAGGAGACCCTGGAGAGGCCATGGAGGGGGGCGCAGGGCTGAGCTCTGGCCCCACGGCCCCACAGCCCCACGGGGTGCTGTGTGCCAGGGATGGAGGATGCGCTGCCCACGTGGGTACCAGCCCCTTCCAGCCCCTGCTTCAGCCCCATCCATGCTCCAGCCTTGTCCCGTCCCATCCCATCACCCCACCCCATCCCATCCCATCCCATCCCACATTTCCCTTGGTTCCCCCCGCTGTGCCCATCCCACTGTCCCCCAGGCCCAGCTCTGGCCACAGTCCCCACCCGGGCACTCACCCCTCCCCATGGCACCGGAGCCCTTGGCAAGCACCCACCCCATCCCCTTGCCCTGTGCCCCCCTGGGGCCACCCCAGCAGCTGGGGTCACACGTGGCCACCTGGACCCCCCTGGGGGCGTGGGGTGGCACTGGGGGCACTGGTCGGGGACGGGGAACCTGTCAGCAAAGTGTCATGGGGCACTTCCCTGTGCTGAGGGTGCTGTGGTTGCCACAGGTGCCATGGTTGCCACGGGTGCCACAGGTGTTGTGGGTGCCATGGGTGCTGCACGTGCCAGGGCTGTCACGGGTGTCACGGTTGCCATGGGTGCCCCACGTGCAATGGTTGCCATGGGTGCCCCAGATGCCACGGGTGCTGCGGGTGGGCCACCAAGATCTGTGTGGGTCCGAGGGAGGGGTGACCGTGCAGAGCCCCCAGGCACCACTGGGGCTGCCCCGTGGGGACGGGGTGGGGGCCCAGCCCTGTCCCCCACCCACTGGGGCCTCTCCCTGCCCGGCCCGACCCACGCTCGCTGCCCCGGGGACAGAGTCCAGCCCCGGGGAGGACGCCTTGGCACGGGCACGGGGCCAGGCTGGGCAGGAGCGGGCACCGACCAGACAGAACCGGGGTGACGGCTGTGTGGGATCGGGGTGACAGCCGTGGGGGGTCGGGGTGACAGCCGTGGGGGGTGAGGGATGGCCGCCCAGACGTCCCTCCCCACCCTCATCCGCAAGAAGCGGGACGGGGAGCGGCTGGAGGAGGAGGAGATCCAGAGCTTCGTGCGGGGGGTGACGGACGGCTCGGCGCAGGAGGCACAGATCG
>NW_015091670.1:819122-819403 GCF_001431845.1 Calidris pugnax | reverse complement strand
CCCCGCCGCAAGGCCGACTTCCGTGGGATGTGGGTCCTGCTCTACTTCGGCTTCACCCACTGCCCCGACATCTGCCCCGAGGAGCTGGGCAAGCTCAGCCAGGCCGTGGAGCTGCTGGAGGGGGAGCCCGGCCTTCCTCCCATCCAGCCCCTCTTCATCACCGTGGACCCCGAGCGGGACGACGCGGCCGCCCTGGGGCGCTACCTGCGGGACTTCCACCCCCGCCTGCTGGGGCTGACGGGCACCCCCGAGGAGGTGCGGGCGGCGGGCAGGATTTTTTT
>NW_015091670.1:817761-819065 GCF_001431845.1 Calidris pugnax | reverse complement strand
GGGGACGGGGATGGGGACGGGGACGGGGACGGGGATGGGTACAGGGACAGGGACAGGGACCCCAGCACTGTGTCACCCGGAGGGGATGATAGGCAGAGGGGACCAGGGGCTGCAAAGGGGTGGGGGATGCCAATGATGGGAGGTGGGACACTGGTGGGACACGGGATGCTGATGGGATGCTGATGGGATGCCAATGGGATGCGGGATGCCGATGGGATGTGGGATGCCAATGGGATGTGGGATGCCAATGGGATGCTGATGGGACACGGGATGCCAATGAAATGTGGGACACTGATGGGACATGGGATGCCGATAGGATTCTGATGGGATGTGGGATGTCAATGATGGGATGTGGGGTGCTGGTGGGATGTGGGGTGCTGATGATGGGATGCAGCATGTTGATGGGACGCGGGATGCTGATGGGATGTTGATGGGATGCAGGATGCCAATGGGATGTGGGATGCTGGTAGGATGTGGGAATGTGAGATGCTGATGGGATGTGGGATGCTGATGGGATGTGGGATGCCGATGAAATGCCAGTGGGACATGGGATACTGATGGGATGAGGATGGAACATGGGATGCTGATGGGACATAAGATGCCAATGGGATGCGGGATTCCCATGGGATGCAGGACACTGATGGGATGTGGGATGCCAATGGGACACAGGATGCTGATGGGATGTGGGATGTTGATGGGACACAGGATGCAGGATGAGACGTGGGATGCCCATGGGATGCAGGATGCCAATGGGGGGCAGGATGCTGATGGGATGGGGGACACCAATGGGACATGGGATGCCAATGGGATGCTGATGGGACACGGGATGCCAATGAAATGTGGGACACTGATGGGACATGGAATGCTGATAGGATTTTGATGGGATGTGGGGTGCTGATGGGATATGGGATGCCCATGGGATGCAGGATGCTGATGGGATGTGGGGTGCCATGGGATGCAGGATGAGACATGGGATGCCCATGGGATACCAAGGGGATGCAGGATGCCAACAGGGCACAGGATGCTGATGGGATGGGGGACACCAGTGGGATGTGGGGTGCCCCTGGGATGCCCGTGGGATGTGGATGGGCTGTGGGACGGGACGGTGGCAGCGCAGGGCTGGTCCCACAGATGCAGAGCATCCTGGAGCGGGTGGGCTGCTGCATCGTGGGGCAGAGCGAGGAGCTGGCGCCGGCCGACCGGGTGCTGTACAGCCTGCGGGACGTCACCGCCACCGTCGACAGCCTGCCCCTCATCACGGGTACGGGGGCACGGGGAGGGGGGACGGGGACCCTGGCTCGGGA
>NW_015091670.1:807977-808333 GCF_001431845.1 Calidris pugnax | reverse complement strand
CGGGACGAGGACGGGGACTACATCGTGGACCACAGCGTCCTCATCTACCTCCTGGGCCCCGACGGGCTCTTCCTCGACTGCTATGGCCGCGGCAAGAGCGCCCAGGACATCGCCCGCAGCGTGCGGCGCCACATGGGCTCCTACCAGCCCCTGCCCCCGGGCGACGACGACGACAGGCAATAAAGGCAACTGCGCCCCCAAAAACATCTCCTGTCTGCGCAGGGAGGGACCCCTGACACCCCCCGGGGCGGGGAAGGGGTGGAGGGACCCTCACTATGTCCCACAGCCCCCCCAGCACTATCCCAGGGGGGAGGGAGGGCCCAAGGAGGCAGAAGGAGAGACCCTTAGCACCCTCT
>NW_015091670.1:806621-807967 GCF_001431845.1 Calidris pugnax | reverse complement strand
GGACCCTGGCTCGGGACAGGGCTGGGGTGGGGGGGTGAGGGCAGCACCCAGCGAGTCCCCCCCCCTGGCCCAGCCTCCATCCTCAGCAAGAAGGCAGCGGAGCAGCTCTCGGCGCTGGTGCTGGACGTCAAGTTTGGGAGCGCGGCCCTGTTCCCCACGCTGGAGAGTGCACGGGAGCTGGCACACAGCCTGGTGAGCCCCCGGGACCCCCACCTGCCCCGGCACCGCGGGCGCTGGGGATGCCTCCTGCCTGCACTGCCTGTCCTGAGCCCTGCCTGCACCTCCCTACCTGCTCTGCCTGCACCTCCCTGCCTGCAATGACCTCTGCCTGCTCTGCCTGCACGCCCTGAGCCCTGTCTGCCCTGCCCTGCCTGCCCTGAGCCCTGCCTACACTACCTGCCCTGCCTGCATCCCCTGCACTGCCCCGATCCCTGCCTGCACTCCCTGCCTGCACCCCCCTGCACTGCCCTGAGCCCTGCCTGTGCTGCCTGCCCTGAGCCCTGCCTGCCCTGCTCTGCCTGCACCTCCCTGCCTGCAATGACCTCTGCCTGCTCTGCCTGCACGCCCTGAGCCCTGTCTGCCCTGCCCTGCCTGCCCTGAGCCCTGCCTACACTACCTGCCCTGCCTGCACCCCCCTGCACTGACCTGATCCCTGCCTGCCCTGCCCCGATCCCTGCCTGCACCTCCCTGCCTGCAATGACCTCTGCCTGCACTGCCCTGAGCCCTGCCTGCCCTGCCTGCACTGCTCTGCCTGCCCTGAGCCCTGCCTGTCCTGAGCCCTGCCTGCACCTCCTTGCCTGTCCTGCCTGCACTGAGCCCTGCCTACAGTACCTGCCCTGCCTGTGCTGATCCCTGCCTGCATTATCCTGCCTGTCCTGATCCCTGCCTATACTACCTGCCCTGCCTGTCCTAATGCCTGCCTGCACCCCCCTGTACTGCCCTGATCCCTGCCTGCACTCCCTGCCTGCACCCCCCTGCACTGCCTGCCCTGATCCCTGCCTGCACTCCCTGCACTATCCTGCCTGCCCTGATCCCTGCCCCCTGCCCGCAGGTGGGGGTGGGCGAGCGGCTGGGCATCCGCACGGCGGCCGTGCTGAGCCGCATGGACGAGCCGCTGGGCCGCTGCGTGGGCAACTCGCTGGAGGTGCTGGAGGCCCTGGAGTGTCTGCACGGGGGGGGACCCCCCGACCTGCGCGACCTGGTCACCACCCTGGGTCAGCCACCGGGACGGGACACGGGGGGACGGGGACACGGGGGGGACAAGGGAACAGGAACATTGTGGGACAGGGACACATGGGGCTGGGGAAGGGGGGCTAAGGAAAGAGGGGGGAGCAGGGACTGGGGGG
>NW_015091670.1:803292-804095 GCF_001431845.1 Calidris pugnax | reverse complement strand
GGCAGGTTCCCTGCCCACGCGGGGTCCCTGCCTACCCCGGCCCCCCCCCTGCCCGTGGAGAAAAGGGGGGGTTCCTTGCCTGTTCCTGCAGCATTGGACCCATCCTGTCTTCCCAGCGACGGATGTGTTGGGAGAGCTCTGTCTCCTGCGCGTACTTCTGGGAGTTGGCCATGAAGAGCTCCTGCGGGGAGAGGGGAGTCACAAAATCACCAAAAAATTGGGGTTGGAAGGGAGCTTAAAGCCCCCCCCCCCAGTGCCACCCCCTGCCCTGGGCAGGGACACCTCCCACCACACCACGTTGCTCCAAGCCCCCTCCAACCTGCCCTTGAACCCCTCCAGGGATGAGGCAGCCACAGCTTCTCTGGCCAACCTGGGCCAGGCTCTCACCACCCTTCAGGGGGAAGGATTTCCTACCAAGATCTCACCTCAATCTCCCCTTTTTCGGCTTAAAACTCCCCTCCTCCTAGGGGTCCCCTCCGTCATCAGGAGTTCCTCCCCCAAACTTCCCTGGAGCCCCCCTTTAGGGACAGGAAGGGGCTCCAAGGTCTCCCCAGAGCCTCCTCTTCTCCCCTTCTCTCCCACCTACCACGTTCCTGCGGACCAGCTCCTCGTAGGCCAGTGAGCCCAGGTCGGGGAGGCCTGTGGGGGTGGCACAGGGGGGGCAGATTGTCACCAGAAATGACACTGCACAGCCACCCCCTCCCACCAAGCGAGGACAGGGGAGTTGGGGATGGGGTACAGCAGCAGACCCCCCCCTCAGCTCACAGCACCGAGGCCGTGGGGCTTGTGTGGAGGGGATCACA
>NW_015091670.1:802615-803282 GCF_001431845.1 Calidris pugnax | reverse complement strand
CGCCTGCCCCACGGTCTGCCCCATGGAGCGACCCCCGGCCTGCCCCACAGTGTGACCCACAGAGCGACCCACCGCCTGCCACACTCCCTGACCCACAGAGCGACCCACCGCCTGCCCTGTGCCGTCACCCATCACCTGACCCACAGAGCGACCCACAGCCTGCCCCATGGCACAAACAATGCTGTACTCCTCTGCCTGACCCACAGTCTGCCCCATGGCGTGACCCATAGAGCAATCTGGAGCCTGTCCCATGGCGTGACCAAGGTCCTGCCCCATGGCATGACCAACACTATGCCCCTCCGCCTGCCCCACAGCCCAACCCCTGGCCTTCTCCATGCTGTGACCCACGGCATGACCCATAGAGCGACCCATAGCCTGCCCCATGGTGTGACCAAGGTCCTGCCCCATGGCACCACCAACACCATCCCCCTCCGCCTAACCCACAGCCTGCCCCATGGCGTGACCCATAGAGCAACCTGGAGCCTGCCCCATGGCATGACCAATGCCATGCCCCTCCACCTGCCCCACAGCCCAACCCTTGGCCTTCCCCATGCTGTGACCCATAGAGCAGCCCACAGCCTGCCCCATGGCGCGACCAAGGTCCTGCCCCATGGCACCACCACCGCCATCCCCCTCCGCCTGCCCCACAGCCCGCCCCAGGCTGTGA
>NW_015091670.1:800857-801558 GCF_001431845.1 Calidris pugnax | reverse complement strand
GTTGCTCCAAGCCCCCTCCAACCTGCCCTTGAACCCCTCCAGGGATGAGGCAGCCACAGCTTCTCTGGCCAACCTGGGCCAGGCTCTCACCACCCTTCAGGGGGAAGGATTTCCTACCAAGATCTCACCTCAATCTCCCCTTTTTCGGCTTAAAACTCCCCTCCTCCTAGGGGTCCCCTCCGTCATCAGGAGTTCCTCCCCCAAACTTCCCTGGAGCCCCCCTTTAGGGACAGGAAGGGGCTCCAAGGTCTCCCCAGAGCCTCCTCTTCTCCCCTTCTCTCCCACCTACCACGTTCCTGCGGACCAGCTCCTCGTAGGCCAGTGAGCCCAGGTCGGGGAGGCCTGTGGGGGTGGCACAGGGGGGGCAGATTGTCACCAGAAATGACACTGCACAGCCACCCCCTCCCACCAAGCGAGGACAGGGGAGTTGGGGATGGGGTACAGCAGCAGACCCCCCCCTCAGCTCACAGCACCGAGGCCGTGGGGCTTGTGTGGAGGGGATCACACTTGCCACCCCCCCTGTCCCCCCCCCATAGCGCTCACCCGCGTCGCCTTCCCCCAGCTCCTCCAGGGCCTCGGGCTGGATGTCCTCGTGCTCCACAAAGTCATCTGCCAGGAGCGGACACCCACTCAGTGACCACCCCCAAGAGCCCACCAGCCCCCCCCCATCTTGAGGAGGGCCACCCCCACGGCGGGAGTGG
>NW_015091670.1:800180-800816 GCF_001431845.1 Calidris pugnax | reverse complement strand
CTGGGGTGCCAAAGTACCTGCTCCTTCATCGCAGTCGGCCCCGCGCTCCTCCTCCAGCACATCCACCTCCTCCTCGCACGGCGGCGGCGGCGGCACCACCAGCCCCTGATAGAGAACAGCCCTGAGTCCCCTCCCCAACCCTAGCCCCCCACCCATGAGGGGAATCTCTGTGCCCCCCAGCAGGGCGGGCGGGGGTCCCAGCTCCCCCCCCCAGCTCACCGCCCGGCTCTGCAGCTTCCTCTGCGCCGCCATCCGCTCCTTCAGCTGCCTCCAGTACAGCACCTCCAGATCTGCCCAGGGACGGGGTGCCAGGCCTGGGGAAGCTCCTCTGGTCCCCTCGGGGGGGGCTCAGCCCAGCCAGCCCCCACCCCCACTGCGAAGCTCCCCCGCCCTGGCACACCCCGGGGTCCCCTTGCACAGTTTTGGGGTTGCGGGGGTGACACCTGCCCTTCCCTGTGTCCCACCACCCCTGTGGAAGCCAGCCCCTCACCCCCCCTGGCACAGGGGGGGCTCTGCAGCTGGGGGGGGTGAGGTTTAGTTCACCTGAATCTCGGACTGCTTTGGGAAAGAGGAATAACCACAAGAAATCTCCCACAGTTCCTAAATGGGAGCATCCCCCCGCGCCCCCCCCCACCA
>NW_015091670.1:799558-800008 GCF_001431845.1 Calidris pugnax | reverse complement strand
TCCCTCCCGGGCATTGCCCCCATCCCAGCTCCCCACAGAGGCACCCGGCCCCTTTCCAGCCCAAAAACCACCCTTCAGCTGCCTCCAGTACAGCACCTCCAGATCTGCCCAGGGACGGGGTGCCAGGCCTGGGGAAGCTCCTCTGGTCCCCTCGGGGGGGGCTCAGCCCAGCCAGCCCCCACCCCCACTGCGAAGCTCCCCCGCCCTGGCACACCCCGGGGTCCCCTTGCACAGTTTTGGGGTTGCGGGGGTGACACCTGCCCTTCCCTGTGTCCCACCACCCCTGTGGAAGCCAGCCCCTCACCCCCCCTGGCACAGGGGGGGCTCTGCAGCTGGGGGGGGTGAGGTTTAGTTCACCTGAATCTCGGACTGCTTTGGGAAAGAGGAATAACCACAAGAAATCTCCCACAGTTCCTAAATGGGAGCATCCCCCCGCGCCCCCCCCCACCA
>NW_015091670.1:795977-799526 GCF_001431845.1 Calidris pugnax | reverse complement strand
CCCGGCTCTGCCTCCGCTCCCTCCCGGGCATTGCCCCCATCCCAGCTCCCCACAGAGGCACCCGGCCCCTTTCCAGCCCAAAAACCACCCGGGGGGGCAGTGTATGGCGAGGGGGTACAGCAGGCTGTGCCCAGCCCCAGCCAGGGACGGCCAGAGCCGGGGGTGGGAGGGAAGTGCCACCCCTGGCCAGGATGGAAGTGCCACCTCCAGCAGGGAAGCTGGGAGGGAAGTGCCACCCCCCCTGGGAGGGAAGTGCCCCCTCCAGCCAGGAGGGAAGTGCCACCCCCACCATGGCCTGGCGTGTCCCTCTCACCTGCGAACGTGGGCCCTTTCCTCCGGGTTTTCCTGCTCTCGGCGACGCCGCTGTCTGGGGGAAGCAGAGAGGATCACAGTGAGGATGGGTGGGAGGTGACAGACCCCTGATGGCTCTCGGGGACACCACCAACCACTGTCACAGGGCGCAGCAAGCTGGTTGTCACCTCCAGAGCCACCTCCTTCCCCCAAAGGCAGCCTGGCTGTGCCCAGTTCAGCCACCAACAGCTCCAGTTCAGCCACCAGCAGCTCCAGTCCAGCAGTGCCCGGGGTCTGGGGCAGCCTCCTCCCTCTGGAGCAGGAACGAGGGGCACAGCGAGGCCACCACGGCAGCACGGGAGTGGGGGGACTCCTGTAGGGACCCCTCCTCTTCCTCCCTGCAGCCCCCCCTCGCAGTACAGCCCCCCCACTGTTACACCCAGGCTGCTGGTGCAGAGACAGCGGGTGCTGCGGGACCGGAGCACCCACAGAGGGGTCTGGGCGAGGGGTTTCCTGGCAGAGAAGGGTCCCCCTGGGAGCGGGATCCCAGGGGAGCACCACGGCCACGACACTCACAGGCTGCAGAGAACCATTTCACGAAGTCCTGGAGTTTCCTCGGTCCCTTCCTCTTCCTCTTGCCCCCGACCACCTCGTCCAGGCCGTGCGGCACCAGGAAGGGCCTCCCTGGAGGCAGACACAGAATCACTGACTGGTTTGGGTGGGAAGGGACCTCAAAGCCCCCCCAGTGCCACCCCCTGCCCTGGGCAGGGACACCTCCCACCACACCACGTTGCTCCAAGCCCCCTCCAACCTGCCCTTGAACCCCTCCAGGGATGGGGCAGCCACAGCTTCTCTGGCCAACCTGGGCCAGGCTCTCACCACCCTCAGGGTGATGAATTTCCTCCCAAGATCTCACCTAAATCTCCCCTTTTTCGGCTTAAAACCCTTCCCCCTCCTCCTAGGGCTCCCCTCCCTCATCCAGAGTCCCTCCCCAGCTTTCCTGAAGCCCCCTTAGGGACAGGAAGGGGCTCCAAGGTCTCCCAGGAGCCTTCTCTGGGGACACTGAAGGACAAGAGTCTGGCACGGTGAGCCTCACTGTCCCTGTGCAGTCAGTCCCTGGCCTACCCAGGGCAAACCACAACCCGGGGAGCAGCCCCTCTCCCCCAGCCACACCTCAAATACCTTTCTTAAACGGTTTGTCCTCGGAGTCAGCAAAGGGGTCAAGGCTCTGCCACGGATCCAGCACCTCCTGGTGAAGGAGCGAGCAGAGGTGAAACCAGCAGAGCTCTGGGGTGCTCAGCTCCCAGCAAAGCTCTCTGTGCCACCCTGGGGTGGCCACACGGGAGCCAGCGGGCCCAGCGGGTCACCCCACCATCTGCAGGGAGGGTAGGGATGTCCCCCAGCTTCCTGCAGTGCCCCACACGGACTCAGAGAGCCCCCCCTACCTTGATGTGGGGTGCAGGGTCCTCGGCAGGGGCTCGCTCCCGCAGCACGTAGCCCCTGGGCTGGGGCGCGCTCTGGCAGAGACAGAACTAGGCAGTGAGGGGGGGAAACGGGGGGCCCCGGGGCAGGAGGAGGTGGTGGCACTGTCCCCACACCTACCCTCTGTGCCTCTTTGTGCTCCTGAGCAGCCGGGATCATTTCCACATCATCCTCTGCTCCTCCAGGCATGGCGTCCCCTCGGCTGTCGTCCCCATCTGGTTCTGCAGCGCCTGGGGGGGCAACAGAGGGGTCAAGTGCTTTAAAGGCCTCTGGGAGCCCAACTTAATAAATTCACAGAAGGGTTTGGGTTGAAGGGAGCTTAAACGCCCCCCCAGTGCCACCCCCTGCCCTGGGCAGGGACACCTCCCACCACACCACGTTGCTCCAAGCCCCCTCCAACCTGCCCTTGAACCCCTCCAGGGATGGGGCAGCCACAGCTTCTCTGGCCAACCTGGGCCAGGCTCTCCCCACCCTCCCACCAAACAAGTTCTTCCCCACAGCTCAGCTCCATCTCCCCTCTTGCAGGGTCCAACCCTTCCCCCTCCTCCTAGGGCTCCCCTCCCTCATCCAGAGTCCCTCCCCAGCTTTCCTGGAGCCCCCCCCTTGAGGGACTGGAAGGGGCTCCAAGGTCTCCCCGGGTCTCCCCTCAGCCCACCCCCTGCCTCACCTTCGTCTGCAGAGAAGCTCAACGCCTGGACGGGGTCAGCACCGCTGCTGAGGATGCCAGATGGTGCTTCTGCTGAGATGACAGAGGTGAGAAGTCACCACACCCCCCGACAGGCAGGATTCCCACTGTCCCTGCCCCACAGCAGCCTCAGTGCTGCCCCTCTCACAGGCTCAGTGAGGCCAGTGGCCACGGGCAACCTCTCCCCAGCCAGGGAGGAGGTGCTGGCATCAGCCTCCTGTCCTTACCCCACACCTCATCACAGAATCATCCAGGCTGAAAAAGACCTTTAAACATATAAAGTCCAACCATGGACCCAGCACTGCCAAACCCACCACTGACCCATGTCCCTCAGCACCACGTCTGCCCGGCTTTGAAATCCCTCCAGGGATGGGGACTCCACCACTGCCCTGGGCAGCCTCTGCCAAGGCTTCACAGCCCTTTTGGGGAGGAATTTGTACCCAATCTCCATCCTAAACCTCCCCTGGGGCAACTTGAGGCCGTTTCCTCTTGTCCCATGGACCCAGCCCCTGGCCCTGTTGAACTTCATCCCATTGGCCTTGCCCCATCCATCCAGCCTGGCCAGATCCCTCTGCAGAGCTCTCCTACCCTCCAGCAGATCAACATCCCACCCAACCTGGTGTCCTCTACAAACTGACTGAGGGTGCACTCCATCTCCTTGTCCAGATCATTGATAAAGACATTAAACAGAACTGGCCCCAACACGGAGCCCTGGGGGACACCGCTGTGACCAGCCACTGATTGGCTTGAACTCCACTCCCCACCACTCTCCAGCCAGTTTTTCACCCAGGGAGATTTCTCCCATCCAAGCCATGAGCAGCCAGTTTCTCCAGGAGAATCCCATGGGAGAGGGTGCCAAAGGCTTTACCAAAGTCCAGGCAGACAACACCCACTGCCTTTCCCTCTCTGGCACCGAGGGCCCCTGCTGTTCCAGCAGCAGACACAAGCTGCACTCACCTCTCTCCCCAGGGAGCCGGGCTCTCTGGAGGCAGGGGGGCAGCACAGAATCACAGAATCTTAGTGGTTGGAAGGGACCTCTGAGATCATCGAGTCCAACCACAAAAAAAAAAAAAAAAAAAAAAAAACCAACC
>NW_015091670.1:790936-793899 GCF_001431845.1 Calidris pugnax | reverse complement strand
GCCTCCTCCCTCTGGAGCAGGAACGAGGGGCACAGCGAGGCCACCACGGCAGCACGGGAGTGGGGGGACTCCTGTAGGGACCCCTCCTCTTCCTCCCTGCAGCCCCCCCTCGCAGTACAGCCCCCCCACTGTTACACCCAGGCTGCTGGTGCAGAGACAGCGGGTGCTGCGGGACCGGAGCACCCACAGAGGGGTCTGGGCGAGGGGTTTCCTGGCAGAGAAGGGTCCCCCTGGGAGCGGGATCCCAGGGGAGCACCACGGCCACGACACTCACAGGCTGCAGAGAACCATTTCACGAAGTCCTGGAGTTTCCTCGGTCCCTTCCTCTTCCTCTTGCCCCCGACCACCTCGTCCAGGCCGTGCGGCACCAGGAAGGGCCTCCCTGGAGGCAGACACAGAATCACTGACTGGTTTGGGTGGGAAGGGACCTCAAAGCCCCCCCAGTGCCACCCCCTGCCCTGGGCAGGGACACCTCCCACCACACCACGTTGCTCCAAGCCCCCTCCAACCTGCCCTTGAACCCCTCCAGGGATGGGGCAGCCACAGCTTCTCTGGCCAACCTGGGCCAGGCTCTCACCACCCTCAGGGTGATGAATTTCCTCCCAAGATCTCACCTAAATCTCCCCTTTTTCGGCTTAAAACCCTTCCCCCTCCTCCTAGGGCTCCCCTCCCTCATCCAGAGTCCCTCCCCAGCTTTCCTGAAGCCCCCTTAGGGACAGGAAGGGGCTCCAAGGTCTCCCAGGAGCCTTCTCTGGGGACACTGAAGGACAAGAGTCTGGCACGGTGAGCCTCACTGTCCCTGTGCAGTCAGTCCCTGGCCTACCCAGGGCAAACCACAACCCGGGGAGCAGCCCCTCTCCCCCAGCCACACCTCAAATACCTTTCTTAAACGGTTTGTCCTCGGAGTCAGCAAAGGGGTCAAGGCTCTGCCACGGATCCAGCACCTCCTGGTGAAGGAGCGAGCAGAGGTGAAACCAGCAGAGCTCTGGGGTGCTCAGCTCCCAGCAAAGCTCTCTGTGCCACCCTGGGGTGGCCACACGGGAGCCAGCGGGCCCAGCGGGTCACCCCACCATCTGCAGGGAGGGTAGGGATGTCCCCCAGCTTCCTGCAGTGCCCCACACGGACTCAGAGAGCCCCCCCTACCTTGATGTGGGGTGCAGGGTCCTCGGCAGGGGCTCGCTCCCGCAGCACGTAGCCCCTGGGCTGGGGCGCGCTCTGGCAGAGACAGAACTAGGCAGTGAGGGGGGGAAACGGGGGGCCCCGGGGCAGGAGGAGGTGGTGGCACTGTCCCCACACCTACCCTCTGTGCCTCTTTGTGCTCCTGAGCAGCCGGGATCATTTCCACATCATCCTCTGCTCCTCCAGGCATGGCGTCCCCTCGGCTGTCGTCCCCATCTGGTTCTGCAGCGCCTGGGGGGGCAACAGAGGGGTCAAGTGCTTTAAAGGCCTCTGGGAGCCCAACTTAATAAATTCACAGAAGGGTTTGGGTTGAAGGGAGCTTAAACGCCCCCCCAGTGCCACCCCCTGCCCTGGGCAGGGACACCTCCCACCACACCACGTTGCTCCAAGCCCCCTCCAACCTGCCCTTGAACCCCTCCAGGGATGGGGCAGCCACAGCTTCTCTGGCCAACCTGGGCCAGGCTCTCCCCACCCTCCCACCAAACAAGTTCTTCCCCACAGCTCAGCTCCATCTCCCCTCTTGCAGGGTCCAACCCTTCCCCCTCCTCCTAGGGCTCCCCTCCCTCATCCAGAGTCCCTCCCCAGCTTTCCTGGAGCCCCCCCCTTGAGGGACTGGAAGGGGCTCCAAGGTCTCCCCGGGTCTCCCCTCAGCCCACCCCCTGCCTCACCTTCGTCTGCAGAGAAGCTCAACGCCTGGACGGGGTCAGCACCGCTGCTGAGGATGCCAGATGGTGCTTCTGCTGAGATGACAGAGGTGAGAAGTCACCACACCCCCCGACAGGCAGGATTCCCACTGTCCCTGCCCCACAGCAGCCTCAGTGCTGCCCCTCTCACAGGCTCAGTGAGGCCAGTGGCCACGGGCAACCTCTCCCCAGCCAGGGAGGAGGTGCTGGCATCAGCCTCCTGTCCTTACCCCACACCTCATCACAGAATCATCCAGGCTGAAAAAGACCTTTAAACATATAAAGTCCAACCATGGACCCAGCACTGCCAAACCCACCACTGACCCATGTCCCTCAGCACCACGTCTGCCCGGCTTTGAAATCCCTCCAGGGATGGGGACTCCACCACTGCCCTGGGCAGCCTCTGCCAAGGCTTCACAGCCCTTTTGGGGAGGAATTTGTTCCCAATCTCCATCCTAAACCTCCCCTGGGGCAACTTGAGGCCGTTTCCTCTTGTCCCATGGACCCAGCCCCTGGCCCTGTTGAACTTCATCCCATTGGCCTTGCCCCATCCATCCAGCCTGGCCAGATCCCTCTGCAGAGCTCTCCTCCCCTCCAGCAGATCAACATCCCACCCAACCTGGTGTCCTCTACAAACTGACTGAGGGTGCACTCCATCTCCTTGTCCAGATCATTGATAAAGACATTAAACAGAACTGGCCCCAACACGGAGCCCTGGGGGACACCGCTGTGACCAGCCACTGATTGGCTTGAACTCCACTCCCCACCACTCTCCAGCCAGTTTTTCACCCAGGGAGATTTCTCCCATCCAAGCCATGAGCAGCCAGTTTCTCCAGGAGAATCCCATGGGAGAGGGTGCCAAAGGCTTTACCAAAGTCCAGGCAGACAACACCCACTGCCTTTCCCTCTCTGGCACCGAGGGCCCCTGCTGTTCCAGCAGCAGACACAAGCTGCACTCACCTCTCTCCCCAGGGAGCCGGGCTCTCTGGAGGCAGGGGGGCAGCACAGAATCACAGAATCTTAGTGGTTGGAAGGGACCTCTGAGATCATCGAGTCCAACCACAAAAAAAAAAAAAAAAAAAAAAAAAAAAAAACAACAAC
>NW_015091670.1:785429-790794 GCF_001431845.1 Calidris pugnax | reverse complement strand
CCTCCAGGGATGGTGACTCCACCACCTCCCTGGGCAGGCTGTTCCAGGGCCTGACCACTCTCTCAGGAAAGTAGTTCTTTCTAATATCTAATCTAAATCTCCCCTGCCCCAACTTCAGACCATTTCCTCTGGTCTTGTCGTTCGTCCTTTGGGAGAAGAGGCCAACCCCCACCTCTCTCCACCCTCCTTTCAGGTAGTTGTAGAGGGCAATGAGGTCCAGAGCCCCCCCCAGGCTGCCTCCTCCCACCCCCGGTGCCGTCACCCCGAGCCCCCCATACCTGCGGCCGTGCCGGGGCTCCCCGTGCGCTGCCGGTGCTGCCGGGCGGTGGGGGAGAGCCCCGCCAGCTCCAGCAGGAAGGCTCCCGTGGCGTGAGGGGTGCAGGTGTTCATGCGGAAATCCTTCCGGCTCGCCAGGACCTCCCCTCTCCGGCTGAGGGGAAAAAAACCATCAGGGGAACCCCAAGACCAGGCTGTGCCCTGTCCCGCTGGGAGCCCGGGGAGGGGGGCACTGGCCTCTGGGGTGTTCCCAAAGCCCCCTGCTCGGGAATGGGGCAGGGGGATCAGCCCCAGCCCTCCCACTGGCTGATCTCAGAATCACAGAATCACAGAATCTTCTAGGTTGGAAGGGACCTTAAAGATCATCTTGTCCAACCGTCAACCCAACTGACAAAAATAGACACCCACACAACAAACAGGGAGCATCATCACTAAACCAGACCTCCCAGCACTACATCAACCCGTCTTTTGAACACCTCCAGGGATGGGGCCTCAACCACCTCCCTGGGCAGCCCATTCCAATGCCTGAGAACCCTTTCAGTGAAAAAATTTTTCCTAATATCCAGCCTGAACCTCCCCTGGTGCAACTTGAGGCCATTTCCTCTCGTCCTGTTGCCTGTGACTTGAGAGAAGAGACCGACCCCCACCTCTCTACACCCTCCTTTCAGGGAGTTGGAGAGAGCAAGAAGGTCTCCCCTCAGCCTCCTCTTCTCCATCTCAGCCAAACCCTGCCTGGATTTCCCAGCACAGCCCCAGCTTGTCCCTCCCCTCCTGCCCCTCTGTCACCACAGGACTCCACATCTCCCAGTGCTCCAGGCCCTGTGGGATTATCCTGCCGTCCAGTTTAAACTGGGAAGGCACTACTTCCTTGGAGAGCCCAACCCTACTACAGCAACGGGGGCAGCCCAGCTAAACCCACGGGGGTGGCTGATGGGCACGGCGAGGGGGCTGTCACCTGAACAGAGGGTTGTCCCTCTTCTCAGCCTCTTCTGGAAGGACCAAAGACATGGGAGTCAAGGGAATGATGTCCACGGCCTGCAAAGGTAAGGTGGCAGGAGGGTGGCAGAGCAGGACAGGGCCTGTCTGGGTGCCACCGTCCCCACAGAGCCCGGCCAGGATGGCGGCTGGCCCCGGGCCCGTGGGATTCATTCAGGGGAACCCCAACGGGGAGAGGGACAGAAAAGGAGAAGGGCTTCTCTTACGTTGGGCTGATGATCCTTCCTCATGTCCACGCTGGCCTGGCTGCTGTCCCTGATGTCATCCAGGGAGAGGAACTGCCAAGAGAGCCCCACCAGCAGTCACCCCGCTCGGCCTGCTGACCCTGCACCCCCGAGGGTCCCTCAGCGGGGCGGGGGGACGGAGACGGGGCGCTCCCAGGGCTGCTCCCCCCCAGTGAGACAGAGAGCGCTGAGCTGCAGCTCTGGAGGGGCTGGAGTGGGGCTGGGGCTGTGAGGACAGCACCCCCCGGGCAGGAGGGAAGCGAGGAGGGAAGGAAGGTGTCCGCTCCCATGGGAAGGGTCCAGCCCAGGGAGCTGCCACAGCCCCTAGGGACAGATTCCCAAGGAGTTAAGGATCAGGAGAAGGCCCTGGGGGGGACAGAGGGAGGTCCCCACGTGCACAGGGGGCTGGCTCTTCTCCAGAGGATGGGGCAGGTCCCGTCCCTTGGAGGCCAGGCCAGCAGCATCGTGACAAAACGCCCCTGTCGTGCCCAGGGGCTGAAGGGGGGCAGAGCAGGGGGATGTACACAGCCACCACGGCACCAGTCAGAAAGGGGGGAGTGCTGGAGGCCCCCCCGCAGCCAAAACCAGCCCTGCCCATGCCCCCAACCCCCCTCACCCCACACACGGACGCCCCTCTCACCTCCTCCTGCTCCTGCCCCCCAAAGGTGGCGTCGGTGTCTCTGCCGTCCTGCCCCACAGAGCTGGGCAGCTTCTCCCTCCTGAGACAGGGAGAGAACAGGGGGTCGGGACCTGCCCGGGGGGGTGGCAGCCAAGCAGCAGCAGGTTCCCTCCAACCCCACTGCAGCCTCTCTAAGCAGGAGCACCCCACAGTGCTGCGGAGAGCATGGAGAGGTGACGGGGTGACCGTCGGGACCGCAGGACAGCCGTGCCATCAGCCTGTCCCCTGGGGAGAGCAGACAGGCTGCCCAGGAAGGAGCCGGGGGGCTGCAAAGGAATTTGGGGTGGCAGGAAGAGGGGATCCAGCTCGACAAACCCCATCTGGGACAAATCCATCCTGCCAATTCCAGCTCAGAAGCTCTGTTACAGGAGGGAAGGCCTCACTTGAACCCCACAGCACGGGGATAATTGTCAGAGACTTTCGGAAAGCTCCGCAGCAGCTTCCCCTCGCTCCAGCCCAAGCAGGGGATCCCTCAGACCCTCTGCCTCAACCTCCCCGAACAACCAGCGAGATTTCCTGCTCCTGGTGGGGCACAGCAGAGCCTGGATGGTTCCCTGGGGAAGCTCGTTCACCTGGTTGGAGCCAAGTGGATGTTGGGGGGGAGGTGCAGCACAAAAACCTCATCTTTCCCCCAAACCCCCAACCTGAGCACAGACAGGAGGGGACATTACACCTCTCCTCACCAGGGAGGTTACACAAAGCAGCTCTGGAGCGGCAAAAGGGAAAAATAAATCCCAAGCTGCTGCATCCCCAAAAGCAGATGCACATCTCACACGCACTGGGGGCAGGAAACCAAACCAAACCTCAGCAGGAAAGAGCATGGGGAAGGGCTCAGGCCCCACCGCAGCACAGAGGGAGGAGCACGAGGCGGCATTATCTACCCCCCCGGGGCTGAGGCTCTACTCACTTCTTGTTAGAGATGAAGTCCAGTGTCTGGTAGACCAGTGAGTAGAGATATTCCACCTGCAAAACAGCGACCAGACTCTCAGAGGAGGAGGAATCAGCCCCCAGAAAAGCTACTCTGGCTGATGCCGGGAGGAACCACTGCCCTCCTCTTCTCCCCAGGCAGCTGGAGTTCCACTCCTTGACAATCTCCCTGCTCTTTGCACCGTTCGAGCCACTCTGAGGCCAGATTTGGGGAAGCAGGGTTTTGTATTTCACCTTCTGGAGGAGAACAGTGCCAAACAACAAAACTCTTGCTCTTTTCCAGGCCATTAAAGGTGCTGGATTTAGGAATTATAAGTTTATATCCTTTCATTTCCACTAGCCATTGTTACATTCAAGTCTTTCAAAATCCCTGAGCAGCCCCTGTGGGGCTCGGGTTCAGGTGGTGGCCGAGGGGCGGCCGAAGGGGCCGGGAGACAGGACTGGGGCCACCTCTCACCTTCCTGCTGTAGACACAGGCCGAGCCCTGGATCACCAGCGCCGCCTCGATGAAGTTCATGGTGGTTTTGCCGTCGTCGAAAGAAATGCAGATCTGATCCAGCTGCGAAACAGGCAAAAGGAGGAAAACGAAAGGCTGAGGTGCGGGCGGGATCCGAGGGCAGCACAGGGAGAGGGAAGAGCCAAGAGCTCTGACAGCGCAGTGGGGGGCACTGACAGAAAGCCCCCTGCAGCAGCAGGTTCCCCCCCAGCCCCACGCAGGGGACACAGGACCCCCCCTTACCTCCTCCAGGTACTCCCCGAGCTGGGCGGCCACGTCCACCTCCCAGTTCTTGGTGAGGTCTCGGATGGGCTGCAGGAGGTGCAGGAAGCGCGACTCCACCTCCTCCATGGTGGCAGCTCCCTGGGGGGGGGTGGCTCACCCCCTGCCCTACCCCCAGCAGCGATTAAACAGGCTTAGAAACAGCCCTCTCTTCACAGATGATGCCACCTGAGGTCACCTAGAGCTGGGCGCTGCTGATGTCTGGTGATGGATGTGTAGACACCTGGTGTCAACTGGGTTTTAGTAGAAAAAGATCAGTTTTCCAAGGTCAGAGTGGACAGAGCTCTGGGAAACCTGACTGAGTTGGAGATGTCCCTGCCCAGGGCAGGGGGCTGGACTAGATGGCCTTTAACGGTCCCTTCCCACCCAAACCACTTGGTGACTCCATGATTTGAGGAAACACAAGTTTCAGGAAACACAGAATCAGATAATCAATTAGATTAGAAAAGATCTTTCAGATCGTGGAGTCCAACCATGGACCCAGCACTGCCAAACCCCCCACTGACCCATGGCCCTCAGCACCACGTCTGCCCGGCTTGGAAATCCCTCCAGGGATGGGGACTCCACCACTGCCCTGGGCAGCCTCTGCCAAGGCTTCGGGGAAGACATTTTCCCCAATCTCCATTCTAAACCTCCCCTGGTGCTACTTGAGGCCATTTCCTCCCATCATAGAATCACAGAGTGGTTTGGGTGGGAAGGGACCTTTAAAGCCCCCCCCAGTGCCACCCCCTGCCCTGGGCAGGGACACCTCCCACCAGCCCAGGTTGCTCCAAGCCCCCTCCAACCTGCCCTTGAACCCCTCCAGGGATGGGGCAGCCACAGCTTCTCTGGCCAACCTGGGCCAGGCTCTCACCACCCTCCCACCAAACAAGTTCTTCCCCACAGCTCAGCTCCATCTCCCCTCTTTCAGGGTCAAACCCTTCCCCCTCCTCCTAGGGCTCCCCTCCCTCATCCAGAGTCCCTCCCCTGCTTTCCTGGAGCCCCCCCTTGAGGGACTGGAAGGGGCTCCAAGGTCTCCGCGGAGCCTTCTCTTCTCCAGGCTGACCCCCCCCACCTCTCTCAGCCTGTCCCCACAGCAGAGCCCTCTCCTGCCCCGTCCCTCCTCCTGTCACTCGTTATCTGACAGCAGGGACTGACCCCTCTCCCCAGACAGTCACAGGGCGGTAAGCTCTCCCCTCAGCCCCGCCCTCAAGACCCACAACCACATCACCGGCACCGGCCTCCGCCTCCTGAGCTGGAGACAGACCCACGGAGAGGGGGACACGGCCCCAGGGGGAGGGGGATACGGCCCCAGGGGGACAGCCCGGCCTAGCGCCAGCCGCCCCGGTCCCTCGCCCCGCCGCAGGTACCGCTGCCAGCGGGAGGCTCGGCCCGACCCTCCCCGCACCCCGTCGGCGGGACAGCCCCGCTCAGCACCGGCCGAGACCCCGGTTTCCCCCTCGGGTCCCCCCGACACCTCCGCGCTCCCCCGACTCCCCCCCGGTT
>NW_015091670.1:784003-785189 GCF_001431845.1 Calidris pugnax | reverse complement strand
CGGGGGGCCGTTAGGCCTCAGCGCTGCAGGCCCCATAGGCCTCACCGGGGCAGGCCGGGCTGGGCCCGCCGGCGGCAGCGGAGCCCGGGCTGCGGTGCGGGCTCGGGGCTGCTCGGTGCGGAGCCCCCCTCGCCTGGTGCCCGGTCACCCCCTTCTTTGTGTGGGGCGAGGGGCCGTGGAGCCCCTCTTCCCCCGGGGGCGCGGGGCTGAGCCTGCCGGCTGTCCCGGCGGCTGTCCCGGCCACTCCCTGGGGCTCCGCATCCCGCTGCCGGGCTTGGCAGCGACTCCCGGTAGCGGTCCCGCTTCCAGCATCCCGTTTTCCTCCCCGGGAGACAGCGAGGGGCTGAGCCGTGCCCTGGGCTCCGGGGAGCTGCCTAGGCCAGCCTCTTTCCGTGGGGAGAGGGTCCTTGTCCTCCCTCCACCCCACCCCGGGCGTCCGGGGGCCTCCCCAGACCCTCACGCCCCCTCCCCGGCGCAGCGCGGCAGAGCTCTGCCCGCCTCGATCCCCCCTCCCTGCCGCGGGCAGGGCCTCCGGCTCCTTTCCACGTCGCCAGGCTGGGGCTGGCAGCAGCTGGGCTCTTCCCACTGCTGCTCCCTTCCCAGTTTCCCGAGGAAACCGGGATGCCAGCGTGCAGGGAGAGCTAGCAGGAGCCCCCCACTTGCCACAGTGTTGGCGGGGGGGGGGGGGGGGGCTCCCATTTCTCTTGCCCCACGCTTAGGGGGCTGGAGAGGCATCGTCACCGCTGTCACTGCCCCCTTTCCAGGGCTGTACGGGAGAGATGGCATCCTCCCGGCTCGCAAGGTGCTGCGTCCCAGCGGGAAGGGGCTGTGGGAGCAGCTCCGGGATTCCCCCACCCTGCTGTGGCTCGGTCCCCGGGTGGGTTTGGACACGGAGCTGGGCATGGAGCTGCTCTGCCTCCTCGGCATCCTCGCCTCCCTCGGCGCCCTGCTCTTCGAGCCCCTGCGGGACAGCCTGCTCTTCGCCCTGCTCAGGGTGCTCTACCTCTCCCTCTACCAGGTAGGAGCTCGGTGGGGCTTGGGAGAGGGGGGGTTTGCCGTGTCCTGGAGGGGTTGGAGCAGGGCTCTAGGGGGTGAGGGGGTGATGTTTTTGCCTTAGCACCATCCTAGGAGCTGCTGGTACACTCAGCTTCCCTTTTCATGGAGTGGGGGAAGGTGCTGGCAGGTC
>NW_015091670.1:778389-783993 GCF_001431845.1 Calidris pugnax | reverse complement strand
GGGGGGGTGCGGCCCCATCCTTGTGCCTTCCCTGGGATAAACTCCCCCCCAGACTTACTTGCAAAGCTAACTCTGACACTGCTGAGGGGTCAGCTCTGTCCCCTGCCCGCCCACAGCCTCCCCAGGGCCCTTTCCCCACATCCCTGAGAGCTCTGTGCCCCCCAGCCATGAATCCGCCCTCCTGAGCCGTTAGTGCTCGTTAGTGCTCGCTGTGGGGCTCCTTCCTGCGGAGGAGCTGGGGTGAGTCAGAGCCCGCTCGCACAGCGGTGGGGGAGGAAGGTTTCTCTTCCCTCTGAAACCAGGGAAACTAAAGAGTAAAAAACCCGCATGTACTTGAAAATCCCTGTGGGGCTGGGCGGCTCTCACCCCAGGGAGAAGCTCTGCTGCCCTGCCCAAAGAAAGCCCGGTGCTGCTCCCTCCTGCTCCCTCCTGCTGGGGCTCGGGCTG
Source organism: Calidris pugnax (assembly GCF_001431845.1). Taxonomy (NCBI): domain Eukaryota; kingdom Metazoa; phylum Chordata; class Aves; order Charadriiformes; family Scolopacidae; genus Calidris; species Calidris pugnax. The sequence continues at coordinate 783,546 of NW_015091670.1, read as the reverse complement.
GCCCTGGCACCGGTGGCTGCAGGGAACGGGCTGGGAGTCCAGGAAAAGCCCCAGGAGTGGGGTTTCTCTCACGCTGGGGGGGCTGCCCCACGGTGCTGTTACCCCATCCCCTGTGGATTGCTCACGGCTGTGCCCCATGGGGAGCCCTGGTGAGCCGCCCCCCTCACACGGGGAGCCCTGCTGGGCCCTGCTGAGCTGCGTGGGCTGTATTTTGGGCGCAGGGAGAGGTGGGGTGGGAGCTGGGGCTGGCAGTGACTGGCTGCCTCGGCGGGGAGAGGAAGCAGCACCCGCGGCTGCTCGGGGCTGGGAAGCCCGGGGTGGTTCCTGCCTGCGGTGACGCTGTCTCCCAGTGTGGCTGCAAGGCTGCCAGCCCCCCCGAGCAGCACTGGCGTGGGGGGGTCTCCCCAGAGCGGAGCAGAGGGGCAGAATCCCCCCCCTTGCCCTGCTGGCTGTGCTGCTGAGGATGCAGCCCAGGATGTGAGGGGCTTTCTGGGCTGCCAGCCCACATTGCCAGCCCATGGCCAGCTTTCCTCCCCCCCCAGCTCACCCAAGCCCTTCTGGGCAGGGCTGCTCCCCACCCCTCTATCCCCAGCCTGGGCCGGGACTGGGGGGAGCCAGGAGGGAGCTGTGGTCACCTCCTGGCCCTTCTGCCCCCTCTCCGTGGGGTGGTTGTGGGGAAGGGGCCGGGCGCCAAACTGTGAAACTGTGCCCCACTCACTGCCTGCTCCCTCTCTCCGCAGGTGGGGCAGGTCTTCCTCTACTTCCAGTGGTAAGTCAGCCCCACCTCGGCCCTTCCATTGCGCTGACCCGGGGGGCTGCTGTGGGGTCTCTGTGCCGGGGGAGCTGGGCCACAGCTTGCCCAAGCCCCCTGGCATGCAGGGCTGTGTCCCCTCGGGCAGCAGTGACCTGGCTTCCCACCTTCGGGAAGGGGTGACAGGCCAGCCAGCCCCTTGGCACCCCAGGCTGTGGGTGCAGAGCTGCCCCACGGGTCTGTGGCAGTTCACACACGCCCTGTGTGTCCCCAACAGGGACAGCCTCCTGCTGGAAGCAGGGTTCCTGGCGGTGCTGGTGGCCCCCCTGCACCTCCTGAAGTGGCGGTCCACAGCCTGGCGTCCCCACGACAGTGTCACCTTCTGGCTGGTGCGCTGGCTCCTCTTCCGGCTCATGTTTGCCTCCGGCGTGGTGAAGCTGACCAGCCGCTGTCCCACCTGGTGGGGGCTCACAGGTGAGGGGTGGCACGGGCTGGGGGGTGGCACAGGCTTTTGGGGTGCCTCTGCCAGGCAGGGGGGGTGAGGAATGCCCTCAGGCTGTGCCTCCCGTGCCCCATAGGCAGCTGTGGGGCTGTGGGTGACTGTTGCCAGCACCTCTCCCGTGTTGGGCACAGCTCTGTGTCAGCTCTGCCTGCTCCGAGCCGTGTCCCCGCACCCCTCCCCGCACCCCTGACCCCTCCTTTCCCCCCCCAGCTCTCACCTATCACTACGAGACCCAGTGCATCCCCACGCCCGTCGCCTGGTTTGCCCACCAGCTGCCCGTCTGGTTCCAGAAGTTCAGTGTGGTGGCCACCTACGTCATCGAGATCGCTGTCCCGCTCCTCTTCTTCGCGCCCATCCGCCGCCTCCGCCTCTTCGCCTTCTACAGCCAGGTGGGTGGGCAGAGCCGGGCCCCCCGCTCCTGCTCCGGGTGCTGTGGGGGCTCCCCAGGGGCAGGGACAGAGCTGGGCCCCCCACTCCTTCTCTGAGTGCCATGGGGCTCCATAGGGGCAGGGACTCAGCTAGGCCCCCCCACTCCTGCTCTGGGTGCCATGGGGCTCCACAGGGGCAGGGACAGAGCCAGGCTCCTGCTCTGGGTGCCATGGGGCTCCCCAGGGGCAGGGACAGAGCTGGGCCCCCCACTCCTTCTCTGAGTGCCATGGGGCTCCATAGGGGCAGGGACTCAGCTAGGCCCCCCCACTCCTGCTCTGGGTGCCATGGGGCTCCACAGGGGCAGGGACAGAGCCAGGCTCCTGCTCTGGGTGCCATGGGGCTCCCCAGGGGCAGGGACAGAGCTGGGCCCCCCACTCCTGCTCTGGGTGCTGTGGGGGTTCCCCAGGGGCAGGGACAGAGCCGGGCCCCCCACTCCTGCTCTGGGTGCCGTGGGGTTCCCCAGGGGCAGGGACCCCACTCCGCACAGGGGCAGGACAGGCTCCTTGCTCTGCAGGCCCCTTGCAGGCAGGACTCTGGGTGCTGGGGTGGCCCCACTGCTGCTGGGGGTGCCTGAGGTCCTCTGCCCCCCAGCACTGTGACATCCCAGCCCTTCGCTCCTCCCCAGGTCCTGCTGCAGGTCCTCATCATCCTCACGGGTAACTACAACTTCTTCAACATGCTGACCATCGTCCTGGCCTTCTCCCTGCTGGACGAGGAGCACGTGGGGCCCTGGCTGGGCCGCAGCAAGAGGAGACACACCAGCAGTGAGTCCCCTCTCTCTGGGGAGGTGGGGTCCCCTTTCTGCCGTGCCCGGGGTGGGGAGGGGACAGGCCACCGTCACTGACCATCCCAGTCTGGGTGTGACAGTGAGAGGCATCATTCTGGCTGCCCCGTGGCTCGGTGCTGTGGGAGCTGCTGCCCCCTGGGATGGGGGGTCTGTGTCCATGGGGTGCTCCATTGGGGTTCCCCATGAAGCAGCGTGTTGGCTCCTGCTGTGGGGTTGTGCCCAGCACTGCCCGCTTCATGCCCAGGCTCTCGGGCCACCCTTTATCCCCCCCCTCGGTGGGTCGGGCTCACCGAGCCCCCAGCACTCAGTAGCCCTGCTCTGTGGCAGCCTGGCCCCCCAGCCTGCGGTCCTTCCTCTCCACCATGGTGGAGCTCAGCGCCTACGCCCTCCTGCTCTACTGGAGCGCCCAGTACTTCGGCCTGGAGATCAACTGGGAGAAGAGGCTGCTGGACTCCAAAGTGGGTACGTCACAGCTGGACCCGCAGGGGCTACCAGCCCGTTGTCCCCATGGCCCAGCCTGGTGCCCTGCTCCCTCTGTGGCTCGAGAGGCTCCTCGCTGACCCCGTGGGTTTTCCTTCTCCCCAGCCTTCACCTACCACGAGTTCACCATGTGGCTGCAGGTGGTGACCCTGCCGCTGGTGGGGCTGGCCTTCCTCTCGCTCGCCTGGGAGATCCTCCTCGCCCTGTACAGGTGGGTGTTGGGGAGGCTGGGCCCCCCCAGGGCCCTGAGGCTCTGCTCTGGGGGGCTGGGCAGGAACGGGGTGGCCAGTGCCATCCCCAGGGGTGAAATCCATGTGTGGAGGGATGTGGGGGAGCTGGCGTGGGGTGCTTGGAGTCAGCGTGGGGTGGGGGGTGCTGGGTGACTCGGGAGGGATGTGGGAGTGGGGCTGAGCCCTCCACAGCTTTGGGCACAGCGTGGGGGGGGCTCTGGACCCCACGACTCACCACGGCAGCCCCAGCCCTGTGGGGCTGTGCGCCCCTGACCCGTTTCTGCCCCATTTGCAGGTGTCTCTGCGTCCGCGGCTGCTTCTGGAAGCTCTGGGCCACGCTGCAGTGGGCAGTGTTCACCACGGCCACCGTGGGGATGTTCGCCATCAGCCTGGTGAGGGGCTGGGCAGGGAGGGGACGGCGGGGGACACCCGTGTCTCGGGGTACAGGGAGCAGGAGGCTCCTCCTGGCCCCCCCGAGCCGCTCTGCCCCACGGCGACGGAGCCGCTCTCTGCCTCCCCCCAGGTGCCCTTCACCTACATCGACCACGAGTCCAACAGCCAGCTGTGGCCTGGCATCCGCCAGATGTTCAAGGCCGTGGAGCGGTACCAGGTGGTGAACTCCTACGGGCTGTTCCGCAGGATGACGGGCGTCGGGGGGCGGCCCGAGGTGGTGCTGGAGGGCAGCTACGACAAGCAGAGCTGGACGGTGAGCTTCCCCCTTGGCACAGCCACAGAGTCCTTGTGGTTGGAAAAAGACCCTTGATACCAAGTCCAACCATGGACCCAGCACTGCCAAACCCACCACTGACCCATGGCCCTCAGCACCACGTCTGCCCGGCTTTCAAATCCCTCCAGGGATGGGGACTCCACCACTGCCCTGGGCAGCCTCTGCCAAGGCTTCACAACCCTTTTGGGGAGGACATTTTCCCCAATCTCCATCCTAAACCTCCCCTGGGGCAACCTGAGGCCGTTTCCTCTTGTCCCATGGCCTGTGGGTTGGGAGAAGAGACCAATCCCCCCCTGGCTGCCCCCTCCTTTCAGGGAGTTGGAGAGAGCGAGAAGGTCTCCCCTCAGCCTCCTTTTCTCCAGGCTGAACACCCCCAGCTCCCTCAGAAGTTCTCCAGACCCTTCTCCTTGGTCTCCAGCCCCCTCCCCAGCTCCGTTGCCCTTCTCTGGACCTGCTCCAGCCCCTCAAGGTCTTTTTTGTAGTGAGGGGCCCAGAGCTGGACCCAGCCCTCGAGGTGGGGCCTCACCAGTGCCCAGTTCAGGGGGACGGTCACACTGGTCCTGACACAGGCCAGGGTGCTGTTGGATTTGTGGCCACCTGGGCACACTGCTGGCTCGTTTTCAGTCACTTCGTCCAACACCCCCAGGTCCTTTTCCACCATTTCCAGCCCCTCTCCCCCCAGCCTGGAGCGTCCATGGGGTTGGGGTGAGCCCAGGGCAGGACCCGGTACTTGGCCTTGGTGAATTGAGTTCAACAATCCATTGGGGTGCTAGGGGGGCTGTGGGGAAGGGCTGAACCGTGGCTGAGGAACAGACTCCAGTGCAGCCAAGTGTCCCTGTCCCCCTGTAATGGTCTCCTCTGGGGCACCCAGCTGTCCCCCCGTGGGCTTTGTCCCTCTGCAAGGAGCCCGTAACCCTCGGGGGGCCATGGGGGTGAGTCGGGGGGAGCTCTGCCTGGGGACAGCCGGGGCTGGGGGAGGTTCCACATCCCACCCAGCTGCTGGAGGCCCCCCAGCCCACTCTGCTCCTTTCCCCACAGGAGATCGAGTTCATGTACAAGCCCGGCAACGTCAGCGTGGCCCCCCCAGTGGTCGCCCCCCCCCAGCCCCGCCTGGACTGGCAGATGTGGTTCGCGGCGCTGGACCATCACACCAACAGCCCCTGGTTCACCAGCTTCGTGTACCGCCTGCTGCAGGGCAAGGGGGACGGTGAGCAGGGCCGGGGGGGTGGGGGGCACGCTGGGGGGCACACT
>NW_015091670.1:775964-776900 GCF_001431845.1 Calidris pugnax | reverse complement strand
CTCCGTCCCTCATGCCATGGTCATGCTGTGCTTGTGCCAAGGGACCCCCTGACCCCCTCCCTCGTGTCACAGCCACCCTGTACTTGGGCTATGGGACCCCCTGACCCCCTCCCTCGTGTCACAGCCACCCTGTGCTTGGGCCATGGGACCCCCAGACTCCTTCCCTCATGCCATGGGACCCCCTGACCCCCTCCCTCGTGTCACAGCCACCCTGTGCTCGTGCCAAGGGACCCCGATCCCCTCCCTCGTGTCCCAACCACCCTGTGCTCAGCCCGAGGGCCCCCCTGACCCCCCTCCTCGCCCCCCAGGACAAGCCGTCCCCGCTGCGCCCGGCGGACGCCCTCCTGCCCTGGCTGCTGCGGTCCCTGCGCCAGCTGGTCCGGCCCTTCTCCGGCCCCACCGTCCTCTGGTCCCTCTACCTCGTGGTGGCCACCGTCTGCCTCCTGCGGGCCCTGGGCCGCCGGCCCCGGGGGGGCGCCCCCCCCGCCCGCCACAAAGGGCCCAGGAGGGGGGAGCCCACGGACCGGGGGGGCGGCGAGAAGAACGGGCAAGTGCGGAGGAAAGAGGCCAAAGACGGGGAGGAGAAGGGGGAGGGCCGGCCCCGGGGGGCACCCGATGGCCACGGGGGCACCAAGAAGAGGAAGTGATGCCTGGAGCCACTGGCCCGGGCCCCGTCTTCCACCCACGGACTGATGGCACGGCCCCCCCTCGCGTCCCCGGCTGGGGGGCGGCAGGGTGGTGTCCCCCCCCCACTGCTGTCACCTGCCAGCGCCTTCGCACACAGCGCCGTCATCGCTTGCCGGTGTCACCACCCCCCCTCGGTATCACCACCACCCCACGCACCCCCCCGGGGCCCAGCCGGGCTGGGGGGGTGATGCTTTGTGCTGGGGGGGGTGCTGTGTGCTGGGGGTGCTCTGTTTTTGGGGGGGGTTGGGG
>NW_015091670.1:773370-775951 GCF_001431845.1 Calidris pugnax | reverse complement strand
CTCTGGCTGTAACGTGCTTCCTTGGAGGGGGGGGGAAGCACAGAGGTTTCCTATAATTTTCTAAATAAAGCCTTTGACATTCCAGCCCCACGGCTCTCCATGGGGTGGGGGGACAGGGACAGACCACCTGTCCCTCCCCGCTGTGACCCCCCCCCGGCGGGGCAAGCAGGTTTATTGAGTTGCTGTGCTGTGGGATGGGGGGGGTCCTGAGGTGGGGGTCCCGGTGCTGTGGTTGTGGTCCAGTGGGGGGGTCGCGGTGCCATGCGGGGGTCCCGGTGCAGTGCTGGTGTCCTGGTGCTGGTGTCCCCATGTGGTGCAGCAGTCCTGGTGGGGGGATCCTGCTGCAGCGTGGGGGTCCCGGTGTGGGGGTCCTGCCCCAGTGGGGGGGTCCCTCTCACCAGCAGAGCTGCCCGGGGCAGTACTTGTCGATGAGGGCCTGGTAGTAGCCCCGGAGCTGCTGGACGTCAGGCAGCTCCTCCTGCTTGGTGTACAGGTCGAACTTGCTGTGGGAGCCAGGAGGGGGGTGTCAGTGCTGAGGGGTGGCTCTGAGCCCCCCCAAATTCCCCCCCAGGTCACCCACTTGAGCTCCCGGACCCAGGGCAGCATGCGGAGGTCCTCCTCGGAGCAGAGGTGCATGTAGTCCCCGTGCGCGTGCCAGGGGTAGAAGGAGTGGAACCGCACCATGTAGAAGGCCTTGAGGGGGTGAGGGGGGGGGACAGGGATGTGCCAGCCCACCCTCCCCTGCCCCACGGCAGGGTTCTGCCCCACGGCACTCGGGGAGCTGCCCCACAGGTCCCCCTCCCCAAGCCCTCACCTCCTTGGGCAGGGTGAAGCGGTTGAACTTCATGACTCTGTACATGTACTCTGGGGAGAGAGGGGGGCGCGGGGCCGGGGCTGGACCCTCCTGTGGGGCAGGGATCCCGAGAGCCCCCGCCCCACACGAAAGGGCCCTGCCCCGAGGAGGGGACCCCCATCACCCCCCTCTCTCCCCCCGGTCCTTACCGTCGTGTCCCCAGGACATGAGGACGTTCTCCAGGCCGCAGCGGGGCTGGTACATCCCGTACTCGGTGCTGGGGAGGGAGCCAGGTCGGGGGGCTCAGGGCTGGACCCCTCCCCGGGGGTCCGACCCCAAGGAGTGGGGTGACTTGGGGGCAGGGTCCAACCCCAAGGTGTGGGGTGATGCGTGTAGGTTTGACCCCGAGGTGTGGGGGTCTGACCCCGAGGTGTGGGATGACCCCACACCCCATAGCGCCCCACAGCACCCCACGGCACCCTGCCTGGGGGTCCGGCCTCACCTGTACAGGGGGTCTTTGGTGTCGGGGTTGTCACGGAAGGTGGTGTCCCCGAAGACCACGGACTTCTGCACCTTGCAGCCCACCGGGAAGGTGTCCCCCACCACGGCCCACTGCGGGGGGGGCGGCAGGTGGCCCCCAGGGGGGTCCTCAGACCCACAGCCTGACCCCAGGGTGTGGGGCAATGCGTGGGGGTCTAACCCCAAGGTGTGAGGTGATGCAGGAAGGTCTGACCCCGAGGTGTGGGGCAACATGTTGGGGGTCAACCCCGAGGTGTGGGGTGATGCAGATGGTTCTGACGGCAACGTGTGGGACAATGTGCGGGGGTCTGACCCTGAGGTGTGGGGTGAGGCATGTGGGTCTGACCTCAAGATATGGGGCAATGCAGATGGGTCTGACCCCCGAGGTGTGGGGTGATGAGTGTGGGTCTGATCCTGAGGTGTGGGGTGATGAGTGTGGGTCCGACCCTGAGGTGTGGGGTGATGAGTGTGGGTCTGACCCCAAGGTGTGCGGTGATGCAGATGGGTACAACCCCAAGGTGTGGGGTGATGCCTGTGAGTCCACCCCCAAGGTGTGGGGCACTGCAGATGGGTCTGACACCGAGATGTGGGGGTCCAACCCCAAAGTGTGGGGCAACGCATGTGGGGGTCTGTCCCTGAGGTGTAGAGCAATGCATATGGGTCCGACCCCAAGATGTGGGGTTATGTCTGTGGGTCTGACCCCGAGGTGTGGGGCGCTGCAGATGGGTCCAGCACTGAGATGTGGGGGTCCAACCCCAAGGTGTGGGGCAATGCGTGTGGGGGTCTGACCCCGAGGTGTAGGGCAATGCAGATGGGTCCAACCTCAAGGTGTGGAGTGACACCTGTGTGTCTGACCCCGAGGTGTGGGGTGACACCTGTGGGTCTGACCCCGAGATGTGGGGTGCTGCTCACCTGGGGCTCCCCGAACAGCGCCAGCACCTTCCCCAGGTCGTGCAGCAGCCCCACGAGGTGGAACCAGTCTGGGGGCGAGCGGGGCCGTCACCCCCTGCGGGACGTGGCCCCACGGGGGGCTCTGTGTCTCCGGGGGGGGGGGGGGGGGTCGGCAGCCCCACCTTTGTCGGGGTGCGCCCTGCGGATGCCCTCGGCCGTCTGGTAGGCGTGGAAGGAGTTGGGGAAGTCCACGTCGGGGTCCGACTCGTCCACCAGCTGGTCCAGCAGCTCCAGCGCCTCCATGGCCCCCATCTTCCGCAGGGAGCAGCTCCCGTACTGGGCGCTCTGGAGAGACAGTGGGTGCTGGAGAGGGGGGGG
>NW_015091670.1:772498-773360 GCF_001431845.1 Calidris pugnax | reverse complement strand
CCCCCCCCAGTATCCCTCCGGACCCAGTATCCCTCCGGGACCCCCAGGACCCGTCCGTCTGTCCGTCCGTCCGTCCCCGCGTGCCCTCACCCTGTAGTTGCGATACTCGGCCTTGGCCTTGCCAGACTCGGGCCCCTCGGGGGGGGCGGCGTCCTGGGGGGGGGAAAGGGTGGGCTCGGTCAGTGGGGGGACAGAGAGCACCTTGGGGGGCCGGGGGTGTCCCCCCCCAGTATATCCCCCGCCAGGGAGTGAGTTCCCCCACTCCTGTGGGGCTGGGGACCCCCTTCAGGTGGTGTCCCCGTGGGGCTGGCACCCCCACCGCAGGGAGGGCACTGGGGGGGGATTTCCACCCCCCAACCCCCAAAAGGTGCCAGCTCCAGTGTGGAGCTGCGCAAGTTTCCCCCAACCACAGGGGGGCGCTGTGGGGATGTGTATCTGGGGGGACCTGCACCCCAACGTGTGGGGGGGTGCGTGTGGGGCTGACCCCAAGCTGTGGGGTGATGCATAAGTGGGGTCCACCCCCGAGGTGTGGGGTGACTTGGGGGGGTCCGACCCCGAGGTGTGGGGAGATGCGTGTGGGTCTGACGCCAAGGTATGGGGTGGACCCTCCTTTCCCTCCTCCTTGCCTTCCTCCTCCTCCTCTCGCCCTTCCTCACCCTCCTTCTCACTCTCCTCCTCATTCTTCTCTTGCCCTTCCTCACACTCCTCCTCCTCTCGCCCTTTCTCACCCTCCTCCTCACTCTCCTCTCACCCTTCCTCACCCTTGTCCTTCCTTCTCTTCCTCACCCTCCTCCTCCTCTTGCCCTTTCTCACCCTTCTCCCTCTCCTCTCACCCTTCCTCACCCCCCTCCTCCCCTTCCCC
>NW_015091670.1:771526-772487 GCF_001431845.1 Calidris pugnax | reverse complement strand
GGTGTATGGGAGGGCCGCCCCAGGGTGGGGGGTGACTGGGGGGGGGGGTCTGACCCTGAGGTGTGGGGTGATGATTGTGGGTCTGGCCCTGAGGTGTGGGGTAACTTGGGGGGGGTCCGACCCTGAGGTGTGGGGTGATGAGTGTGGGTCTGCCCCTAAGGTGTGGGGATCCAACCCCAAGGTGTAGGGTGATGCGTGTGGGTCTGCCCCCGAGGTGTGGGGTGATGTGTGTGGGGATCCTCCTCCAAGCTGTGGGGTGACTTGGGGGGGGTCCGACCCCAAGGTGTGGGGTGATGCATGTAGGTCTGACCCCGAGGTGTGGGGGTCCGACCCCAAGGAGTGGGGTGACTTGGGGGCAGGGTCCAACCCCAAGGTGTGGGGTGATGCGTGTAGGTTTGACCCCGAGGTGTGGGGGTCTGACCCCGAGGTGTGGGATGACTCGGGGGGGGTCCGACCCCGAGGTGTGGGGTGCTGCGTGTGGGTCTGCCCCCGAGGTGTGGGGTGCGGGGGGTCAGGCCTGCCCGTCGGGCGGGGGGGGGGGGGTGGGCGCAGGCTGTGGGGCAGCCCCCCCCCGACCCCCCGGCTTTATGGGCGCGGGGCAATCGCTCACCAGTTAACCGGGTCACCAGTTAACCGGGCCAGTTAATCTTTGAGCCCGCAGCCCCGGCTCGGGGGGACGCTGCTGCCCGTGGGGGGCTGGGGGATGGCGGGGGCTGGGGACACCCCGCTGCAGCCCCCCCGGGCTGGGGACCCCCCACCCCGACCCCCGCGCTGGGGACCCCCGGCCGTGGGTGGCTGGTGGCCCTGGGCTTGTTGCGGGGACAAAGGGCCACCACGGTCCCTGGTGACCCTGCGGGACGGGGACACAGAGAGACCCCCCCAATGGGGACATGGAGAGACCCCCCCATGGGGACACGGCGCCCCGACGGCACGGTGAGGGGCTGGGGGGGGCGAGGGGGGG
>NW_015091670.1:770432-771516 GCF_001431845.1 Calidris pugnax | reverse complement strand
GTGGGACCCGTGTCCGGGGGGGCTGGGGGACACGGGGGGGGCTGGGGGACACGGGGGGGCTGGGGGCGACTGGAGTGAGACCCCGGCACCGGCCCCACAGCCTCCTGGCAGAGCCCCGACACCTCTCCCCTTCAGCCTCCCCCTCCTCTTCCTCCTCCTCACCCTCTTCCTCCTCCTCCTCTTGCCCTTCACCCTCACCCTCCTTTCCCTCCTCCTTGCCTTCCTCCTCCTCCTCTCGCCCTTCCTCACCCTCCTTCTCACTCTCCTCCTCATTCTTCTCTTGCCCTTCCTCACACTCCTCCTCCTCTCGCCCTTTCTCACCCTCCTCCTCACTCTCCTCTCACCCTTCCTCACCCTTGTCCTTCCTTCTCTTCCTCACCCTCCTCCTCCTCTTGCCCTTTCTCACCCTTCTCACTCTCCTCTCACCCTTCCTCACCCTCCTCCTCCTCTTACCCTTCCTCACCCTCCTCCTCACTCTCCTCTCACCCTTCCTCACCCTCGTCCTTCCCTCTCTTCCTCACCCCTCCTCCTCCTCCTCCTCTCACCCTTCTTCACCCTCCTCCTCCTCCTTTCACCCTTCCTCACCCTCACCCTCCTCCTTTCACCCTTCCTCACCCTCCTCCTCCTCTTGCCCTTTCTCACCCTTCTCACTCTCCTCTCACCCTTCCTCACCCTCCTCCTCCTCTTACCCTTCCTCACCCTCCTCCTCACTCTCCTCTCACCCTTCCTCACCCTCGTCCTTCCCTCTCTTCCTCCCCCCTCCTCCTCCTCCTCCTCTCACCCTTCTTCACCCTCCTCCTCCTCCTTTCACCCTTCCTCACCCTCACCCTCCTCCTTTCACCCTTCCTCACCCTCCTCCTCCTCTTGCCCTTCCTCACCTTCTTCCTCCTCCTTTCACCCTTCCTCACCCTCACCCTCACCCTCCTTCTCCTTCTCCTCTTGCCCTTTCTCACCCTTCTCACTCTCCTCTCACCCTTCCTCACCCTTGTCCTTCCTTCTCTTCCTCACCCTCCTCCTCCTCTTGCCCTTTCTCACCCTTCTCCCTCTCCTCTCACCCTTCCTCACCCCCCTCCTCCCCTTCCCC
>NW_015091670.1:760188-760681 GCF_001431845.1 Calidris pugnax | reverse complement strand
CCCTTCTTCCTCCTCCTTTCCCCCCCCCTCCCCCTCCCCCTCACCCTCCCCCTCCTCCTCCTCTTGCCCTTTCTCACCCTTCTCACTCTCCTCTCACCCTTCCTCACCCTCCTCCTCCTCTTACCCTTCCTCACCCTCCTCCTCACTCTCCTCTCACCCTTCCTCACCCTCGTCCTTCCCTCTCTTCCTCCCCCCTCCTCCTCCTCCTCCTCTCCCCCTTCTTCACCCTCCTCCTCCTTTCACCCTTCCCCTCCCCCTCCTCCTTTCCCCCTTCCTCCCCCTCCTCCTCCTCTTGCCCTTCCTCACCTTCTTCCTCCTCCTTTCACCCTTCCTCACCCTCACCCTCACCCTCCTTCTCCTCTTGCCCTTCCTCACCTTCCTCCTTCTCCTCTCAGCCTTCCTCACCCTCACCCTCCTCCTCAGCTCCTGCCCTGGCACCCGCTGCCCTTTGCGAGGGCTGTGGGTGCCAGGGGGGTGCTGCTGTCCCCCCCCC
>NW_015091670.1:756093-757556 GCF_001431845.1 Calidris pugnax | reverse complement strand
CACACCCCCGTCCCTACCCACACGGTAACAGGCACACGCGTGTCCCAGCCTGCACACACGCGTGCACACTCGCTCCCTCTGCACCCCCCCACGCACAGAGCACACCCACGGCCCCACGTGCGAGCAGACACGCACGCACACGGCGATCACCAGCCTCACACGCCAGCACACGCGTGTCCCAGCATGCACACACACACTCTGGAGCCCCTCCACGCGCTCCAGCACATGCGTGTTCCAGCGAACACAGAGTCTAGAGCCCCTGCACACACACAGGCACACGCGTGTCCCAGCACACACACACACTCCATAACCCCAGTACATGCCAGCACACGTGTGCCCCAGCACACACACACTGGAGCCCCTGTGCACACACGTGTCCCAGCACACACACACTCTCCATAACCCCAGTACATGCCAGCACACGTGTGCCCCAGCACACACACACTGGAGCCCCTGTGCACACACGTGTCCCAGCACACACACACTCTCCATAACTCCAGAACATGCCAGCACACACATGTCCCAGCACATACACACACACTGGAGCCACTGTGCACACACATCCCAGCACACACACGCTCCATAACCCCAGTACCTGCCAGCACACGTGTCCCAGCACACACACACACTCCATAACCCTAGTACATGCCAGCACACACATGTCCCAGCACACACACACACACACTAGAGCCACTGTACACAGGCAGGCACACATGTGTCCCAGCGCACACACTCTCCATACCCCCAGAACATGCCAGCACACACATGTCCCAGCACACACACACACACACTAGAGCCACTGTACACAGGCAGGCACACATGTGTCCCAGCGCACACACTCTCCATACCCCCAGAACATGCCAGCACACACATGTCCCAGCACACACACACACACACTAGAGCCACTGTACACAGGCAGGCACACATGTGTCCCAGCGCACACACTCTCCATACCCCCAGAACATGCCAGCACACACATGTCCCAGCACATACACACACACTGGAGCCACTGTGTACACACGTGTCCCAGCGCACACATGCTCCATAACCCCAGAACATGCCAGGACATGTGTGTCCCAGCACACACACACTCCATACCCCCAGTAGATGCCAGCACATACATGTGCCAGCACATACACACCCACTGGAGCCACTGTGTACACATGTGTCCCAGCACACACACTCTCCATAACCCCAGAACATGCCAGCACACGCGTGTCCCAGCACACACACACACTCTAGACCCCCCCGCACACACCCAGGTACACCCGTTGCACACACACACACACACACACGCTCCCCCTGCACCCCCAGCCCTGTGTGCGTGCACCCCCACGTGTGACCCTCTGGGGTGTCCCCTGCGCACACGCAGCCCCGCACACGCCCCGCACCCCCCCCGTCCCGCGGGGAGGCCGGACACCGCTGGGCCACGAGCCACGGGAGCGGGGACAGAGGCCAAATTC
>NW_015091670.1:745825-747443 GCF_001431845.1 Calidris pugnax | reverse complement strand
CACACCCCCGTCCCTACCCACACGGTAACAGGCACACGCGTGTCCCAGCCTGCACACACGCGTGCACACTCGCTCCCTCTGCACCCCCCCACGCACAGAGCACACCCACGGCCCCACGTGCGAGCAGACACGCACGCACACGGCGATCACCAGCCTCACACGCCAGCACACGCGTGTCCCAGCATGCACACACACACTCTGGAGCCCCTCCACGCGCTCCAGCACATGCGTGTTCCAGCGAACACAGAGTCTAGAGCCCCTGCACACACACAGGCACACGCGTGTCCCAGCACACACACACACTCCATAACCCCAGTACATGCCAGCACACACCTGTCTGAGTACACACACACACACTGGAGCCCCTGTGCACACACGTGTCCCAGCACACACACACTCTCCATAACCCCAGTACATGCCAGCACACGTGTGCCCCAGCACACACACACTGGAGCCCCTGTGCACACACGTGTCCCAGCACACACACACTCTCCATAACTCCAGAACATGCCAGCACACACATGTCCCAGCACATACACACACACTGGAGCCACTGTGCACACACATCCCAGCACACACACGCTCCATAACCCCAGTACCTGCCAGCACACGTGTCCCAGCACACACACACACTCCATAACCCTAGTACATGCCAGCACACACATGTCCCAGCACACACACACACACACTAGAGCCACTGTACACAGGCAGGCACACATGTGTCCCAGCGCACACACTCTCCATACCCCCAGAACATGCCAGCACACACATGTCCCAGCACATACACACACACTGGAGCCACTGTGCACACACGTGTCCCAGCGCACACATGCTCCATAACCCCAGAACATGCCAGGACATGTGTGTCCCAGCACACACACACTCCAGAGCCACTGTACACAGGCAGGTACACGTGTCCCAGCGCACACACTCTCCACAACCCCAGTACTTGCCCGCACACGTGTGTCCCAGCACACACACACTCCATACCCCCAGTAGATGCCAGCACATACATGTGCCAGCACATACACACACACTGGAGCCACTGTGTACACATGTGTCCCAGCACACACACTCTCCATAACCCCAGAACATGCCAGCACACGCGTGTCCCAGCACACACACACACTCTAGACCCCCCCGCACACACCCAGGTACACCCGTTGCACACACACACACACACACACGCTCCCCCTGCACCCCCAGCCCTGTGTGCGTGCACCCCCACGTGTGACCCTCTGGGGTGTCCCCTGCGCACACGCAGCCCCGCACACGCCCCGCACCCCCCCCGTCCCGCGGGGAGGCCGGACACCGCTGGGCCACGAGCCACGGGAGCGGGGACAGAGGCCAAATTCCTGTGGCCCTGCCGAGCCGGGAAGCCCGGGGGGGGGGGAGTGAGCGCCCGCTGCCCCTTCCCCCCCCCGGGGGGTGTTTACGGGAGGCGGCCGGTGCCCGGAAACACCGGTGGCCTCGGCCTTCCCGTCCCGGTGTCACCCGGTGTCACGGCACACGGGACTTTCCTGGCCGGCCGGCTCCCAGCCCCGGCACCCCTGCCCCCCCCCGCACCCCGGGCAGCCCCCCCGGGGGTGTCCCCGGTGCTCCCCACGGTGGGGGGGGG
>NW_015091670.1:742444-742864 GCF_001431845.1 Calidris pugnax | reverse complement strand
CAGCCCCTCCCCCCACCCCCCGCGGCTCCCCGCATCTCCGGGGGGGGATTTCTGCGGGTGTCGGGCTCCGCCGCTCCTTTGGTGCCGGGTCATCCCGGGGGGGGAACCAGCGGGACCGAGACCCCGGCACGGCCCGGGGGGGGGGGACAACGGTGTCACCCCCAGGGACCCGGAGAGGCTGGAGAAGTGGGTCCCTGTGACCCTCGTGGGGTTCAACAAGGCCAAGGGCAGGGTCCTGTCCCCGGCTGGGGGCAGCCCCCAGTCCCAGCCCAGGCTGGGGATGGAGGGATGGGGAGCAGCCCTGCCCAGAAGGGCTTGGGGGGGACACGGAGCTGTTGGAGGGGGGCAGAGGAGGCCACGGAGATGCTGGGAGGGCTGGAGCCCCTCTGCTGGGAGGGGGGGCTGAGAGAGTTGGGGGGG
>NW_015091670.1:741712-742295 GCF_001431845.1 Calidris pugnax | reverse complement strand
GACTCTGGATGAGGGAGGGGAGCCCTAGGAGGAGGGGGAAGGGTTTTAAGGTGAAAAAGGGGAGATTTAGGTGAGATCTTGGGAGGAAATCCTTCACCCTGAGCCTGGCCCAGGTTGGCCAGAGAAGCTGTGGCTGCCCCATCCCTGGAGGGGTTCAAGGGCAGGTTGGAGGGGGCTTGGAGCAACCTGCTCTGGTGGGAGGTGTCCCTGCCCAGGGCAGGGGGTGGCACTGGGGGGGCTTTAAGCTCCCTTCAACCCAAACCCGACTCCCCGATGCACTGACCCCTTGCCCAGAGCTCCCCACACCGCCGTGTCCCCACAGGCCGTGCCGCAGGGGGGTGTCACCCCGTCACCCTCACGGCTCTGACACCCCAAACCCCCCCTGGCTGCTGCGCTGGGGGTCCAGGCTGGGGGTCACCCCGGGCCCCTGCGCTGTTCCCCATCGGGACCCCGGGCAGGAGGAGGGGGCTCTGTCTAATTGGCGTTTCCCTAATGAAGGTTGCTGGGGGGGGGACACCCCTCGCAGCCCGGTCCCCCCCTTTCTGGGCTGGGGGGGGAGGAGCAGGAGGCCGGGGCTCGGCTG
>NW_015091670.1:739588-741408 GCF_001431845.1 Calidris pugnax | reverse complement strand
CCCCCGCCCGTGGGGTCCAGAGTGCCCGGGGTGGGGGGCGAGGCCGGGCGGTGCCGAGCCGCCCCCCCATCCCGCACGCACCCCACGTTCCGCTCTCGCGTGGGAGTGGGAACGGGGATTTTCCCGGTGAATCATCCCGGAGCGTGTCCCGGCGCCCCACGGGAGCACCCCGGGACCCCGTCCCTCTGCGGGGGGGGATCACCCGTGGGGGGCACCCCCGGGGGGCTGGGCACACTCAGGGCCCGACACGCGGGGAACCTGGGGAGGGAGCACACCAGGGGGTCCGGCACACCCGTGTCCGTGCTCACCAGAGGGGTCCGTGCACACCGGGGGTCTGTGCACACCGGAGGGATCTCCACGCACCCAAGGGGTTCCCACACACTCATGTCCCCGCACCCCCGTGTCTGTGCACACCCGAGGGATCTCCACGCAGCCGGGGAGTTCCCACACACGGGGGGGTCCCCACACACCCAGGGATTCCCACACACGAGGGGGGGTCCCCTGCACACGCGTGTCCCCGCACACCCGAGGGATCTCCACGCACCCAGGGGGTCCCGCACACTGGGGGTCCCCGCACCCACGTGTTTGTGCACACTGGGGGGCTCTGCACACCCGGGGATCCCCACACACGACGGATCCCCGCACACGCGTGTCCCCGCACACCCGAGGGTTCTCCACACACCCAGGGGGTTCCCGCACACGGGGGATCCCCGCACCCCTGTGTCTGTTCATCCCCGTGTCCCCGCACCCCCGTTTCCCCACACACCCGTGTCCCTGCACTCCCGGGAATCTCCACGCACCCAAGGGCTTCCCGCACACGAGGAGGGGTCCTGCACACGGGGGGGGTTTCCGCACACGGGGGGTCCCCACACCCCCGTGTCTGTGCACTCTGGAGTGTCCCCGCACCCCCATATCCCCGCACACCCGGGGATCCCCACACACGAAGGGGGGGGGCGTCCCCGCACACCCGAGACATCTCCACGCACCCAGGAGGTTCTGGCGGGCGGGAGGTCCCCGCACCCCCGGGTCCCCGCACACGCGTGTCCGTTCACACCCGAGGGATCTCCACGCACCCGGGGGGTTCCCGCACACTGGGGGTCCCCACACCCACGTGTTTGTGCACACTGGGGGGCTCCGCACACCCGGGGATCCCCACACACGAGGGGGGGGTCCCTTGCACACGCGTGTCCCCGCACACCCGAGGGATCTCCACGCACCCAGGGGGTTCTGGCGGGCGGGAGGTCCCCGCACCTCCGTGTCCCCGCACACGCGTGTCCGTTCACACCTGAGGGATCTCCACGCACCCAGGGGGTTCTGGCGGGCGGGAGGTCCCCGCACCTCCGTGTCCCCGCACACGCGTGTCCGTTCACACCTGAGGGATCTCCACGCACCCAGGGGGTTCTGGCGGGCGGGAGGTCCCCGCACCTCCGTGTCCCCGCACACGCGTGTCCGTTCACACCTGAGGGATCTCCACGCACCCAGGGGGTTCTGGCGGGCGGGAGGTCCCCGCACCTCCGTGTCCCCGCACACGCGTGTCCGTTCACACCTGAGGGATCTCCACGCACCCAGGGGGTCTCCGCACACGGGGGGGTTCCCGCACATGGGGGGGTTCCCGCACACGAGGGGATTCCCGCAAACCCGTGTCTGTGCACACTGGGGTGTCCCCGCACCCCCATATCTCCGCACCCCCAGGGATCCTCACACACGAAGGGGGGGGGTGTCCCCTGCGCACGCGTGTCCCCGCACACTCGAGACATCTCCACGCACCCAGGGGGGGTCCTAAAACGGGGGGGTCCCCGCACACGAGGGGGGTTCCCGCA